>NW_017307015.1:784764-814788 GCF_000935625.1 Nanorana parkeri
ATAGACATTGATAAACACAATGTAGTTGATTTACTAAAAAGATTGTTCACTGAGCAAAAGAATGTTCATCTTGAAAAATGTATGTTCAATCTGTACAGAGAATGTTCACGTCTTATTGAATATTAACTAGACCATTAATCCTCATTTTTAAGGACTCCTTAATGACTGGTAGATAAGCTATGTTCACTTTAATCATTAAGTTATTTACAAGCAAATAGCCCATTTTTAAAATTGCCTTGCACAGGACTGGTTATTAAAAGTGCACATGGTTTCACCTTATTCACTAAGCTAAGACAACATTTTCTGATACTTTAGTAAATCAACCCCAGTGTCTGTCAACTGGTGTAATAACACACCTTCTGCAGTAAATAAAGATTTTTTCCAGGAGTTCAGGTGTTGGTATAAATACATTTGGACTGTGACCTGTGAATTTATATGGTGAGTTAACTCTTTTGTGAATTCTTATAAATTTTTTTACAAGAGTTATAATATTTTCTAGATAAACAAGAGAACACAGAATTTGATACGCCTATATCTAGGACTCTGCCTCAGATCTGATAGTCTATCCTGGTGTAAATAAACTGCAGTTCACAATTACTCAGAGCCTCAGCCTAGCTATCCTAACAGCTATCCTCATCTTTACTGCAATAGCCATCCTTCAGGTCCAGGATACAACATTTTTAGCACCAAAGCCAGAAAAAAAAAAGGAAAAGAGGGACTATTGGCATAGAAAGGTGGCACTGAGACAGGCTGGCGACTGCTTGCTGTTGAAGTAGCCCAGGCTCCCACAGAGCAGAGTGGGCAACCGGTTAGGAAGGCAAACTGCGGTAGGCTGGGACAGTAATGTGCCCAGCTGATGCACTGCATTTGCATTCTTCATCTCTAGCTCGGCGTTCACCACCAGCTTGTTGCCTATCTTCACAGTGGCGGACCTAAGGAACAAAGGGCCCTGGTGCAAGATTTTATTACAAGAGGGGGGGGGGGGCGGGAGCGGATCTTACTGGCCTCCCAACCCCCCTGGCGGTCTCGGCAGCAGAGGAGCTTACACTCTAGTGTATCCCCGATAGTCTCACACTATTATTATACATTCATATAGCTCTGACATACAGTAAACCACAGTTCTGTACAGAGAACACTGAACCAGTCACATTAGTTTCTGTACAGAGGAGCTTACACTCTAATGCAGAATGGCACCGGCTGAAGAGGGAGTACAAATACCAGCAATACTTTATACAGCAATGCAGAACAGTATATGAATTGGACTCAGGACTTTGCAATGCACTGGACTCTGGATTTAGTAACGCACTGGGCTCAGGACTTAGTAACGCACTGGACTCAGGACTTAGTAACGCACTAGACTCAGGACCCACCTGAGATCTTGCAGAGCCCACCTGAGACCCCACACAACCCACCTGAGAGTGACCCTGCAGAGCACACCATAGATCCTATACAGCCTATCTGAGACTCTCTGGGGAAGGCTCTGCAGGGTCAAAGGTGGGTTGGTCAGGGTCCCTTTCCCTACACACACAGCTCCTCTTTTACCTGCCGTTGCCCCCCAGCCTCCTCTGCCTCCGAACCGCCGCTGCTGGGCCCCATACTCCTCCGGCGCTTCTGGGGCCCGCCTCCACCTCCTCCCCCTGTGAGTGGGCCCCCCGGCATAGGAACTACCAGAAGTGCGGCCGCCCCAAGGCCTTGGCCCCCTGGGTTTTGTAATAAGGAAAGGTATAGTGTCTGAATCCATCTAGTAGTAATAAACCTTTAGCAGGGCCATCCCTATAATGAGGAAACCTCAGGCCTCCCCCTTTCTGGCTAGAGCGTTCCAGGTTGCTAAGAGCTGGGCGGGGAGATGTGTAAACACATTTCTCTGCCCAGCTCTTAGCAACCTGAGACACTCTGGCTGGCAGGGGAGATAATTCAGGGGCCCTGCCCAAATACTACCACCCCCCACAGGAAGCCAAAATGATAGGGATGACCCCGACCCTTAGGGAGTATTTCACCAAAAATTAAATTCCTATAGCAAGGGATGCCAAAATTATACTTGTATCTTAGTGCAGACTGCTGGGAAAATCAGTCAGCCAATCACAGAAGCAGAAAGCAACATTTCTGCAGGCACCATATTGCATTGAATTTTTTTCACAGATTTAGAACATAACAGCAGCTACAGTTTTAAATGAAAAGGTAATTTTTAATCACATTAAATTACAAAATGGCTTGTGCGACAATTATATATGCTATATTAATTTTTTTAAGTTTTAATATTTTAATATTTTTAAGTGGAGTTATCCTTTAAGCTTTACTGATTGCTTAGCTCTATGCTGTGACTCAGGAGCAGCTAACACCACTGCAGAGGGACTGCTGTTCTTTGTGTATCTTATTTGTAGCCCTTCCCAACGAGAGCATGTTATATTGCCTTTAAAACTCAAATAAAAACCTTTTACAAGCAAGACATTTACAAGGTTGAATATATCTGCACCAGCAATTTATTTAAATTCTTTGGAGTGAGATTACTATTGGGTTTTAATGTTTCAAGCTTTAAAATAAACACTATTTGAGATTTTTATCCAAGTTCTATAGGTGATGTCTAGGAAGACTGATCAGTATATAAGAGGTTTTGGAGTGGCACTTACATCGCTCTTACTTTCGATGTCTTTTAGTCTCAAACAGCCAGGGATAAATGAAATTTGCCCTGCAAGCCTGTGTTGTGGGTTGTGGTTTGCTTTAGACTCTATGCAATAGACCATTTAAGCATTACCTGGCCTCTGTAAAGACTGTAGCCAGGGGCAACAGATTAGTCTGCAGAATTACTGTGAGGTACGTTTGCGGTTCTGTACCTTCAGGAGGGTCAGGTAAGCCTTCTTAGTCAATACTAGTGATGGGCCGAACAGGCCCAAGTTCAGTTCGAATTTGAACTTTAGAACATCCAAAAAGTTCGAATTCGAACCTGAACTTAAAGGAGAACTATGAGGTGAGTGCTTTTCACTCACCTCATAGTTCTAGCCGACCTGTGACAATGAGACTGCCACAGGCCGGCTCAGTAGATTGGGAGGTGAGCGAACACATACCGGCGTTCGCTCACCTCTCGATCCTGTCACAGCTCTCTGCCGTGACAGGGGAGGGGCTGGATTCCCCCCGCTCCGATCCGCCAGCGCTGACTGGGGAGGGGGCGGGTACTAGAGGCAGAGCCAGCTGTCACTCACGCAGCTGGGCGGATCCAGACATAACTGTCGGGATCCGCTTCAGCTGTGGCGTTTCAGTATACCGCGAGCAGTAGCTTGCAGTATACTGTGGCGTCTCAGTATACCGCGAGCTGTAGCTCACAGTATACTGAGCTTAGGGTGATGGGAGGACGCTAGTTTGTTTCCTCCCGTTACCCTAAGGAGAACTATGGGGAAAAGCCTAAACCCCATAATTCTCCTTTAATGCAAGTCTATGGGGGTAGAATTTTCAAAAACAATTGTCCCCTTTAAGAGGGCTTATATGCAATTTATTGGCCATAAAAAGAGTATGGGGATCCAGGTACTGCCCTGGGGGACAGGAATTAATGAAATAAAAACTGTAAAAAATGACAGTTATTAAAGGAGCAGTGATTTTAACATTGCTTAAAGGGTAACAATAAAAATGAAAAATTGCTTTAAATATCGTGCCTGGGGGGTCCACTTAACCTGCCTGTAAAGTGGCACATCTGTACAATGTATAGAACCTGCTGCAGCAATACTGACATTTTAATAATTACATATAATTTTTTTATTTTCTAAAGCATGCAGTTCCCCCTCCCAAACAATACCAGACCCTTTTGGTCTGGTAGGAATGTTAGGTGGGACTCCATTTAAAAAAAAAAAGCGTGGGGTTCCTCCCAAAAGTCATACCAGACCCTTAAGGTCTGGTAGGAATATTAAGGAGGGACCCCATGTAAAAAAAAGTAAAAAAAAGTGTGTGGGATTCTCCCTCAAAGTCAGACCTTAAGGTCTGGTAGGAATTTTAAGGAGGAACCCCACCCCCAAAAATGGGGGAAAACAAAGTGGGGTCCCCCTAAAATTCCATACAAGACCCTTGATCAGAGCACAGGCCTGGCAGGGCAGGAAAGGGGGGACGCCCCTGGAAAAGCACCTTGTCCCCGTGCCGTTGGGGACAAGGGCCTCTTCCCCAGAAGGCCTGGGGCGTTGATTGCGGGGGTGCGGGCAGGGGGCTTATTCAAATGCGCTCCCCCCTGTGAATGAGTAAGGGGTACTGTGAATGAGTAAGGGTCACGAAAGGGTTAAATAAAAGTTTTACAAAAGAGGCCACACTTTTGAAAAAATCCTTTATTTGAAAAAAAACAAGACAAGTTTTTGACAAGGCTTTCATTTAAAAAACAATAACCCAAAAATGGATCCACGGATGTAATCCTGCGTCAATCACGACGTCCAGCGTTGTCCACGACGACGACTCAACCAAATAAATAGAAATCATTTTTAAAAACCCGACGACCGCCGTCCCGCTGCTGCGATGAACACCCACCGCAGAATGGAATTGTGACACACACCGGTAACATATAAACATTTTGTAACAGTTGTAACAGGAGAGCCATGATTGGGCAGAGTCATCATGACTTTGCCCAATCAAGGCTCTCACATTTCTCTGTGCCCTTAGTGGTCAAAGTCTTGCACCTGACCTGTGCTCAGGTGCAAGGCTTTAGCAAATCAGGACTCACAAGGCACAGTGCCCTGTGCGGGGTGCTCGGCGGGCGAACAGCCCACCGAACACCCTGAACACATGAACTGCTGATTGAAGCCCAACCCTAGTCAATAGAGCCCAACCCTAGCAAATACCTGGATTCTGCTGTGCTCTGATTTTGCCTTTCCTTCATGCACCATATAAAAGACTGTGTTCACAAGACTCCTGCTGTCTCCAGGACCAGGTTTCAGGATTGTAGGATCCATCCTTGTTGCCCGCTGCCACAGGGCCTAATAGTTGCATTGTTCTGCCTGTTCTCCATGCATTCTGTTTAAGGTTATGCACAGGAGACACAGCCAATGGGCACCAGAGTTCAAATGTAGTACATTCAGGCAAACACCATGGGTCTATTCACGAAGCAGCCGAAGGATCTAGCCGTAGCTTCGGCCGATCCTTCGGCTAGCTTCGGCCCCAGGACCCCTTCGGTTCAGTAGTCACTATAGCCCGTACAGCTCCCGAACTTGGTCGAGCGGCTCAGTCGAGCCGAATGCATATACCTCGGCTCGGCTGAGCCGCGCTGAAAGCCGAAGCTGGCCGAGCGGCTGGCCGACAGCCTGCTTCTGACAGCTGGGCGGAACCAGCTGTGATGTTACGGCTGGCTCCGGCCACTTGCAGAGAGATCAGTGTCCCTGGTTACCAGCTAACCAGGGACACTGATCTCCAGACAGCAAACTCTCCCAGGCGCTCCCGAAGTCTCCCGCTCCTGGCCGCCAAGGAGAGATACACTGCTCTTTCTTTTTTTTTCTTTATTCTGACACGGAGTCGTGTCAGAATAGAAAAGAAAATTAATCTTTTGGCCATAGGAATGCATTGCTAGATTCCTATTGGCTATTTCAATTTGCAATAGCAAATAGCAAACTAGCATTGCACCCGCCCTCTGCTGCAGTTCTCCATCAGGTCCACCACTACTGATTGACAGCAGCAGAGGGCGGGTACAATAGCTAGTTTGCTATTGGCTATTGCAAATTGAAATAGCCAATAGGAATCTAGCAATGCATTCCTACGGCTCCGTGTCAGAATAAAGAAAAAAAAAGAAAAGCAGTGTATCTCTCCTTGGCGGACGGGAGCGGGAGACTCCCGGAGCGCCCGGGAGAGTTTTTTCTTTTCTTTGACGACAACAGAACCGCCAGCCAATAGAAAACTGTTGGGCGGAGCTAGCTGTCACTGCTAGCTCCGCACAATCGTTTTCTATTTCTTTTTTTCTACTTTTTAAACTATTTTTCTGTTCTGCTTGGTCACACAGAGAGACCGAGCAGAACAGCTCAGCGGCATTCGGCTATTTACTCACTGCTGTTCGGCATCTATAAGAATAGACTGAACAGCAGCGAGTAGCCTGCCAGAGGTTCGGCTTAGCCGATCCAGATGTTGGATCGACTGAGTCGAACTCCTTATGCACTTCGGGTCGGCCGACCCGAAGCCACCCAAAGTACGGCTGATTTCAGCCGCAATACGGCTGAAATCAGCCGTACCAGCCTGAAGTGAATAGACGATCATTTTACCATTATGTGTTGCTGTGACCTGTGGTTTACCACCCATTTGTGCGGTAATGCAGGGCACTTCCATTAATTTAGAATGACACTCCAAAGCAAAGTACAGTAGGTGCTGCATTGAAATGAGGGAACAGGTCTATTTTTCATTGTGTTGCAATTCGTTGGCAGCATATTCAAAATGCATTAATGTAAGGAACTACTACTAAGCAATTTGCATGTGGTATTGCTCCACAACAGAACAGGCAGATGTGAAGCTCGTAATCATGAGCCGTAATTAGCTGGCTTTAGTTACACAGAGAAAAGTAAAAAAAAAAAAAAGATGATAGGCATACAGGTACTTAGTCATACTCACCTTGATTTTCACCCATTATCAGCACATTCTATTTCAACTAAGTGAACCTAATACTTATGAATCAGCTCTATTTTCTCTCGACACTGTTAATAACACAGTAGGATGGAACTTCCTTCTGAGTGAGGGAGGTGGCCTATAAAAAGAGAAGAATAAAAGGTTAAAGTCCTGCCTTGGAGAGGAGGGAATTGTCTAACGGCTGCTACTATTGATTTCTGCCTCTCACTTCCCTGTTACTATATCTGTAAAGTTCAAAGATCTGACAAGCCTAAACCTCAGTCTGTGCAACTATGCCTAAGTGTCAGGATCCGGCACGATTGAAAGGTTGACTGAGAAGCAGAATCTGAGCAGAACAGGTGTAGCTGGTCTTACCAAATCTCACAGGTGCTCTTCACTGACTTGTCTCGTTTATGTGCCAATGGCGTTTCACTACATCATCTCTGGTCGAAGCTTTCTGTTACTGGTAAGCACTTTAACTGTTCTCCGCTGGCTGCTATGCAGTTCTCCAGCTGTGATAGTAGCAAACAACCAGAACAGAGTTACACTTATTTGTTACACTTACATTCAGTTTTTAACATCTGGACAAGTATAAAACATGTTCCACTTAATCACTTAAGATAACTAAGATCATTCGATTTTCTGTTGTACATATTTTACATTATGCTTTCTCTTATGATTATTCTTTCTATGCATGAGTTCTTTGTTTTATATGCTATTAACGTATTTTCTGGTTGTCTCTTTTTTTTCCACCTAAAATAATAAGTAAATATATAGGATGCTATGTGTACGTCACATAAGGCTCGCTTCAGATGGGTGGTCCACCTGTCAGTTTTTTACACGATCGGGTGCCCAATGTAAGTCTATGGGCAGCCCGATCTAAACCTATGGGTGTCTTTTTACATCTGGTTGCCCCCCGTCCGGAAAAACAAATGGAACAGTGTTCCGCAGGATGAGGGGTAATCTGATGTAAATGGACACATGCCTGTTTACATCCAATTCCCCATAGACCAACATGGGGTCTGGTCATTTCAGTTTTTTTGGACAATCACAGATGTCATAGCAGTGACATCCGATCCGTACTGCTCCTATCAGAAGGGGATCCGTGCACAGATCCCCTCCTGATCAGATAGTGGGAAAGGGGCGTAAAGCTTCATTCACACTTGCGACTTGCGTTTATGTGCTTTATATGCAGATAATATGCATTTAGATGCATCTGGTATGAAACCCTAGCATCAAATCATGCTTACATGTGTTTACACATGTTTACATGCATTTACATGTGTTTTGGTGCGTTTAGAAGTTAAAATTGATTCCTGGACGCACCTGACTGTTTTTTCTAACCACAGCTAAACTGACTGCAGGTAAAAGCATCTAAACGCAAAGTGTGAATAGATCCACTGGAAATCATTAGATGCATATATACATGTGCTTTGAAAACCATTTTACATGCATATAAACACATCTAATCGCACCTAGTGTGAATATAGCCTAAGTCAGAACGCCTTTAAAAAAAAAGAAAACTTCTCTGTTGCCTATTGTATCCACATTCAGGAGTTGTGGTGGTTCGGGTGACCAGCAGTGTCTTCGCAATGGGGGGAATTCATAAAAACTGGAGGTGGCAGAATCTGAAGAAGCTGCTCATGGCAACCAGTCATCTTCTCTCTTTCATTTTAAAAGCATAACTGAACAAACCAAAGAGAGGAGCTGATTGGTTGCCATGGACAACTGCTTCAGATTCTGTCTGCTCCAGTTTTTATGAATTCTCCCTATTTTTCTTCATTTATTGTTGTCTCATACATGTTTATGTTATTTATTAAAAATAAATGTGTTTCAAGTTCAGGTCTCTAATGTAATGTCAGGGCCCTGTGAGCAAGGCATTACTGTCCAGTGAAATAAGTATTAAAAAGTCACGTTCTGACTTGATTGTGTAATGACATGTCTTTTCAGTCATGGAAACACACACACACTTCTCCATTGAATGTTTGCAGTGTTTTTAAGGCGGTTGCTTTTTAGAGTCTGTCTGGGCTAAAAATATAACCTTTTTTTGTTATTGATGCTTCATCTGTTTTCAATAGAATCTGTAGGTGTGTATACTTAAAGGACCCTTGACACCTGACAAGTCTGTTGTTGTGCAGTACCGCATGTTTGTTGTATTAAGGAAGTCTATTAATTTAGAATGGCTTGCCAAAGCACAGGTATAGACAAAAACGTAGACTGCAGCATGACTCCATTGCCACCTACGTGTGCACTGGGGTGCCATTCTAAATGAACCTGCTTTCACTTCTGCCAGATTATCCCTGTGACAGCCGAATGGTGCCTTACAGCTGCTGCTGCTGCAAACCTCCCTGCCGGCATCATCTTCTGTGCATGTGTTCATCTCTGGAATGTGTACAGTTTTTTTTTCTTATACAGAGAAAAGAAGTTACCCTGCAGGGAGACTTTGGAGCAGCAGGTGTAAAGCTGTTATCCTATATAGCAGAACTAAATATTGTAGAGCTGCAGGAACTCCTTTCAGAACTATGAGCAGCAGTTTTGCATGTTATGATAGACTTCTCTATTTGCACTCCTTCTACACTGGCAGCTTCTTGTTCTTCCTCAATGCTCTGTTGCTGCCACTGCTATCCTCTATTTCACTTCCTCTACATCAGATAACTTCTCTCTTTGGCCATTGGGCAGCCCCACTGATGTACCTTCAGCATGCTTTTTTCTAATATAATTGGAAAAAAAGAATAGAAACAGCAAAAAAAAATAAAAAAAATGACATCAGATCAGATTAAATGTTTTGTTTAAGTGACAGTGACATTGAACCCCTTCTCCCATGACATTAGCATTCATTGCTATGTGCACATTGGATGAACGCTCTATAGCCTATAACAATCAGGCTCATGGCACCATCAGCAGAGACTATAGCATGGTTCATTAAATTTTGATGGCGGGATGCATGGAGGACATCTGTTGTGAACATTTTTGCTCCATGCACAGATTAATACATGATTCTGCTGGGGTCAATGATATTGTTAATCAGACCTAACTATAGACATCTTTTATAAATGAATCTTAAGGTGCCCATACACCTTACAACCATCGCACAAACTTTTTTGCACGATGATCGAACCATCCTATGATTTTCATACAACTGCCCCATCATGCACAGACCATTGAGGATTTCAATTAGCATTCGTTAGCAATATCACCTGGCCGAATGTCGTCAATTAACAGAACAGATTTTTGTTTGCGCTTGAGCAGTGTTCTTGGTGCGATTTATTATGAAAACGCCACTAATCTTTTGAATTTCGTACGATTCGACAGAGGTTTTCTAGCCTGCTGGAAAGACAAAAGTCGAACGCTTGTACAGTAAATGCGGTTGTGCACTACCCATCAACTGTGCAATTTTTGTATGAAAACGGGATCACAAAAGAAAATCGTGCAATAATCGTTAGGTGTATGGGCACTGTGACGACATGGTGATCAGTTTATGAGTTAAATGTGTATTGGTGTTGGGTTCTAGTTAAGTGTGTTATGATGTGCAACATGTGTATGAAAAGACTGTCAGCACCTTCCCTCGTTATCTCCCATTGTACTCTGAAGGAGCCCAGGATCATGACATTCTGGCCAGGCTGCTGCTATGGTTGTCTGGAGCTTGTTAGCAGGGGAAACCCTGTGGTGTTGAGCAGACCGATTGTCTGGGGAAGGCAGGGTGGATGTGATGGGATTATAATCTGATCTCATCACTTGCTGTATAAAAGGTTGCACAGTTGCTCAGTAAATCAGAGTTTGTATCACCATACACTCGTGTCTCGACCAGTGACTGGGGAAACTGGGAGCTAAAGATCAGCTGGTTCCAATATCTCCTGAGCAAGGAAGAATACAGTGGCGGACATACTCATCCTGAGTACGGGGGTCCGTCACAGGCACCTTTAAGCTCTTTAGGCTCTTTCAGAAGCCTTTCCTCCCTCTCCTGGAACATTTTATGCAAATGTAAAATTGGCTTTGGTGCAGTCCATCCACTTTTCTTTTTTTCCTTTAACGTTATCATCAATAGTCTTGTGAAATTTTCTTACCCTGATCTTTCTCTTGTAACTTGTGCTCAGATTTTGATTGGGCAGATATGCAAGGATAGAGCTGACTTAATGATATAAGAGAAACAATGAAGACATGGACATGGGCATAAAGAAGAACTCCATCCAAGATGTACACTTTAATATAGTGCTGTTCTGAAATCTGTACCTCCTGAACATTTTGTTGTTGTTGTTGTAATACTCTCTACTGAAAATCCTGGTGCTACATTAGAGAAAGATAATAATGATGCTGTCACAAAGGGGTTAATTTACTAAAGGGAGAGCATAGAGACTGTTAACTTTACAACGTGAATGTTTGCTGAGCTTAGTATAGAAGCTGTGTTCACTTTTAATATAATTTTAAATACCTACGGTAACTATGTGCAAGGGGAATAAAAATAACTGACATTTTTCTTTCATGTGACAGGATGTTTGAACACAGCTTCACTTTATTTACTAAGTTTAGTGAACATTCCTACTCCTTCAGTGAGTGAACAGTCCTACTCCTTCAGCAAATCAAACCTGAAAAATAATAGTTCAAAGTACAGTATCTAGCAGTTAATTAGATTTGTTTTCAGTAGTCTGATCTGTGGTTGATTTGGTTTCTGTGGGTTACAGCATTTCTGAATTGTCATTTTGTGTTGTAATGTCTTGGAAATATTTATTCTCTAGATTTTTTCTCTCTCTTGATATCAAATTATTTTCTGGAATTAGACCTTTTTTTGTGAATACAAAACAGTTTAAATATAGTTAAAAAGTGAATTATTAAACTCAAATGTGTTTGACATTCAGCAATAATTCAAATACTTGTTTGGTTCATCTTCTTAAAGTGGAAGTTTAGAATTACATATAAAAAATTGCTGACAGATGAGCTTAAATAGGACAGAAGAAACTGTGTATGTCTCTTCAGTCTCTGAGCTGCACATGCGCAGCTTACCGACATGAAGTATCTTCCATGTGCATGTGCGAAAGGTATCTCATCTGTCCCTGGCCAATTAAGTGCCTGACGATTCCAATCCCTGAAGAAGCCTAGGATGTAAATGGAAGTGCTGGTGAGGAAGTGTCTGACATCAAAGTGCTGGAGGGGATCGTTTTGGCAATCTGCCATAATGTGCTAATATGCTGTGTACATACTAGCACATTATGACTAAAAACTCCCGGGGGCTTTTTTTCAGATTTAATTTTTTTACCTTATTTCCACTTTAATATCTGCATTGGAGTTTGAAGATCAGGTAGCATTGTAGTGATGGGATGTGCAGTCTAAGATTCATATACACATGGGCTTGCGATTTCTGTTTCTACTTCAGTGCGGTTTCTTTTTCCATAACCAAAAGCTTGTTTAGTAGGTAAAACGGAAGATCAGTCAAACTATTGGAGTCCATCACACCAGCAGCGCGAACTAATGCAGCTGATTTCTGCGCATCGCACTGTTCACATTTTGTTTTTGCTCAAACTTTAATGATTTGTCATAAAGTAACATTTCATTCAGCTCTATTCACCCCAGTGCATTGCGATGTGGTGTTGGGTGTTGCAGTTTGTTAGAGTGAGAAAAAGTAGTGCATGTAGTAATTTTTTTTCAGTGCACACTACTCCAACACAGTGTTATGAACTGATTTGATAAGAAACAAGGCTGGCCAGTGCATGCTAATGCATCTGGGGTGAACGGCTGCTAAGATGGACACTTATGGCTTAAAAACCAAGGCAAGATTTAATTGAGGCTGTCATGCTTACCCTCTTTAATATATTGATCTCCTTTCCTGCATGTACATAAAAATTAGGTTTGAGGCAAATCCTTAGGATCTACACGGAGGACAAATTCGAGGCTATCGATATGCCCAAACCCATAATGCACTGCTTACCCTTTACCCCTCGTCAGCTGAGTCACAAAAGGTAGTAAACTGCAGTAATGAGTAACCCAAACCCCTCACTATAAAATGCTGGGCTAATTGCAGTCATCTTGTGAGTGTGTGTTGGAGCTGTTAGGAAGATCTGACAATTCTCCAGGAGAGACACAGAAGGGAATTTATCAAAACTGGAGCAGACAAAATCTGGAGCAGCTGTGCCTGGCAACCAAATAACTTATCTGTTTAATCTTCAAATCTTAACTGAACAAACTGAAGAGAGAGGCTGATTGGTTGCCATGCACATATTCTCCAGATTTTGTCTGCTCCAGTTTTTATAAATTCCCCCCTCTGTGCTTCAGTGTTAATTACCATGGTGGGTTTAGTCTTTTTTAAGGATATATTTTATCTTGTGTTTCTTGGGCCCTTTTAGTGTATGGAGTGTGCAGCATACACTTGTTAGTTATTAGATCTGCCCTTAGAGTAGAGCGGTTTGGTGGCATGCTACATAAAAACTAGTGTGCTCTTTAGCTGCACACATTCACCCATTTACAATGTCAATCAAGTATATAAAAAAAGCAGAAATACGGCACATGGAGGTAGTAGAGGATGAGCAGGTCCCGCAGGACAAAGCGGTGGTAGGGCTGCACAAACTAGACTCAGGGCACATCTGCCTCTCCTTTCGCAAACTTGCTCATCAATACATCCCCAGCAAGCAGAGGAAGTCGTTGAATGGCTAGGAAATCCTTCATTGGCTACCTCCTTCAACATTGCTAATGTGTTCCTCCAGCATCTGACAGCATTGCTCATGTGCCCTCTTCCTCTACCTCCTGATCTCACTATAGTCTTGCAAACTGGCTATGAGGAATTGGCAGAATTGCTAAGGGAGGAAGCTTTCAGTAATGCACAAGTCTTCCTCTTTTTTTGAAATAAAGGAAGAGAATCAGATGTGTAGAGGAAGATGGTGATCATACAATGCTAGGCAGGCTACAGTAGGCAGGGAGCAACAACCGGTAGGGAACTTTTAGCAGCTGGAGCTTGCTGTGAAGTTGGCTCCAGTAAGGAAGGCAGGATGAAAGATGAGGTGACACTGCACATGGGTGCCACAGAGGGAAAAGGAGGAAAGAAAGGCTATGACCTTGCCAATTCCAATATACAGTAATCCGTCTTAACTGGAATAGGCCTTCTTTGAATGATTGTTATTTTTCATGCCTATGTTTTGTTTTGTAGCAATCAGAATAACCCTTTATTTGAGAGATTTCACCTCAGCCGTTGTCCCTGTGATACCAGGACAGCAAATAATAATACCTGGGAACTTTTAGAAACTTGAGATTGTAGAAGCAGTTACTGGCTTGGAAAGGATTCAATGATAGTATATGATCCTCTAAACAAAACATAACAGTTTATAGGCAATTTTTTGGCAATAAATGGATATCAAATCAGCGACCGTGACAGTATGTGGGTAACAAATGGGCATTTGTTACAATGTATGAGCAGGAACATTAACTCTGACAATAACTGAATCCCAGTCTCCCTCACTCCTACATTACTTACCTTTGGTCCAGACCTCCAGTCCAGTAGCAGGCTATAGTTTGTATTTCCCTCTGGCTAGAGCCAGAGGAGAGAGCACAGCCCACACATCCTTCCAGCTATATTCTCTATTGCCTTGGTTTGCTGGTATGGCAACTGTATGATTGAAGTTGTGATGATGACATAACTACTTTAGTCAGTAAAGCTAGCCAGGGCCGGACTGACCATCATGCATACCGAGCACTTTCCCGGTGGGCTGAGGCGAACCGGGTGCCAGCTGAGAGAATATGATCAGGCACATTGGCAGGCCACTCACAGAGGCCTCTGCCGCGAGGTCACAGCAAACGACTACGTCGTTAGAAAGCCGCCTCTGGCTCCAGGGGAGGACATGCCACCGTGCAGGCGGTGCTGCCATCAATAAAGTTTTAAAAAACTGCACATGGAGAAGTGTTTTGGTTTTCACTATTGGATACATCTAACCACATAATCAGGGTCACCCTGGAACCAACAAGTACGAGACATTAAGGCTAGGTTTACACCTGCACTACACTGCACGACACCCAGGACGCGCGTCCCGCGTGTCGTGCGGTCCTGCACAATGCAGGCAGCGATTGCCGCACGGCCCCATTGATTTCAATACTTTTAGAGCAGTGCTGACATTCTGTTTTGTATTGGAGGCTACACCTTGGTAAGGTGAGTGCTTTGACACAATCAGAACAGCATTGTGGGAATGCAAGACACAGCCACTTATTCCTTCATAATAAGTGTCAGTATTTTACTGGTTGGTGGCACAACACCGTGCACTAAGAATAGAACTCCAGAGAAACATCCTTTCCAAAATATCCTGGGCCACTGCTGGGGTGTTCCTCAGTGCTCAAACTGTAGGTTGATCACTGAGCAGGTGGAATCTGAGCTCCCTCCTCTGGGTTCTGGAAGTGACAAAGGCAACTTAACCACTATCTTTGTAGTCCCTCTGCAGCTTGGAGTCATTCTGCATTGCTATATGACGTATTGCATATATTTGTAGTCCTTGTAGCTCGGTTTTATTCTGCATTGTTAAATAATGCATTGCTGGGATTTATAGTCCTATACAGCTGGTTGTATTTTGCAATGCTAAATAATGTATTTCTGAGATGTGCAGTCCCTCTACAGCTTGGAATCATTTTGCATTGCTGAAATTTGTAATTGTGAAGGCGTGGATTGGATTCCGCGAAGGCGGCACTGGGAGCGTTTTGGGACAGAGGGGGGGTCCCATACTAAATTTTAATATGGGGTCCTGACGCGCAAGGTCGGAGGTCGCTCGGAGGACGGTCGTAAGTGCGAGTGGTCGCAAAACAGGTAAGTCGTTAAGCGAGGAGTATCTGTAGTCCGAAAGATCAGTGTCCATTCTATGTAAGTATTTCTGGCACTTCTACTTGTTTTGTTATAAGATGGGACGGTGAACAAGGAAACAACCCTTTACCCCCAGGATGGAACAAAGAGGCCTGTGACTAGTAATGTTTAAAGACAAACAAAGGGATATTTTCAACTTATAAAAAGAACAGTTGATTAGTGTACATTTATTTTTGTACATTTTAAAAGTATTTCAAATTATGTATTTGAGAAACAACTGAGGTTTAAAGCAAATATTTGTATTAATACTATGATAGAAGTAGAATGTGTGAAATAAGTCTGGCTATTGTATAAACAGTAAATTGGTCATATTTTAGGACACTTCTAAAAAAAAACAAATAACCACAAAAGAAATTATAGCACCTTGTAACCATTTTTTAAACTAGGCGAAAAAAGGACTTGTAGGCCAATCAATGTCAAATATAATTAAACTTTTAACTGCAGGGGTCTGTCTACAAGAGATTGGTACTATTAGATGGATTATAGATGGATATGTCTAGGGGATTTTAGCAACCAGCTGCTCCGCTAGCATTAACTGCCCTCTTCTAGTGACCAACAGAGCTGAGATCCAGCCCAGAAGTATGATGCTGAAGAACTGTATTATAACATCTGAGCTTGGACAGGTGGTATAGGGCTTAGAACATCCATGAGAAAAATAGATAGACTCTAAACTCACTGGTCCCTTTCAGAAATTCAGTGTTGATTCATTAGGAGCACATTTGAAAAAGGGATGGGCAGAGATCTTCAGAGAGGTATGCTATGTCAATAGTAACACATAACAAACCTGTAGAAGGGTTTCCCAAATTTCTCTGCAAAAGTGGAAATGTACTTTAAGGCTTGCTGGTCTAGTAGTATCAACCGGATCGACCAAGAGCAGAGCCTTAAAGTGAATTTCCACATTTGTAGTCAAATTTAAAGAAAAACCACTATACATTTGTTCCTGTTTACAAAGCATACCTAAAAGTACATATATATATTTTAAATTTCTTACCTTTTAGGTGTCTCTGTGGAGCAGGTCTTTGAACAGACTGCAAGCAATGCTCTACAATTTTACAGTGACAGCAAATGCTGGCTGTCCCCATAGAAAGGCTATGGACACTCTCAGGTTTCTCTTAGGAGAGGCAGTGTTCAAATCTAGTTTACAACGTATAATGAGATCTTCAAGCATAGTACAGGCAGGTTTAATTATGGTAGACGTTACCCTACCCAGCCCTCTTGCATTCCAGAGGAAAATACAGTTTAGAGGAAAGGTTTTCTTTCAGGAAAAAGCAAGTAATTTTGTAATGTGAATGAGAACATGCAAAAGTAGATATACATTTTACACATGGGCTTCAGTTTGTATAGGAGCAGGGTGTACCACGAGCATTGCTTGTGCATTTTTTAAAGGTTTCAACAAAGCTGCTTGAATATTGTTGAAAGTTTCGTAGTGTGTAAAAGCTTTTTACGTGCTGCTCCTATACAAGCTACACCCATATGAACAAGGAAGTAATCTGGAAGGGAAGAGGTGTGGGTAGGGTAGTAGTTCTGTGATTGGAAGAAATATGTTAATAGTGGGCATATACTTAATTTGAATAGCAATAATAATAGTAATAAAGTAGTTACAATGAGAGCAGCAGTACTTGGAGAATCCTAAATAGATATTTAGATGTGGCTCTATCACGACTGATAAATACAAGAAACAATGTGACTGGGTACATGTATGTTGTGAGAACCTGAGAGGCTGTCATAGTTTTAAGGTAATAGATGCCAGTTAATGCCAGTTGTGGCAATGAGAAGATGCCTCATGAGTGGATTCCAATTAGAAACATGTGGGTTTGAGACACAAAGGAGAGCATTCTGCTTTCATGCATGGCTCCTGTGGAGGCAGTTGCTGCTGAGGCAAAATGTGTGAGTGTATGTGTGTGTATGTGCCCGTGGACACTCAAGGAACATGTGTCCATGCCTCTCTGGCCTGAACCAGTCCAATGTCTGAGAAAGAAATGGTGTGCTGGAACAGGCTGGGAGTCTGATCAGGCCAGGCAGTGTGATAAGCTTGCCAGGTGGCTGCAAATCTTGTATTTCTGTTGAAACAACCCCTGCGGGGCTGGATGATTTATTTATACCTTTTCTTGGAGGAAAAGTGGGAAGATGCCCTAAAATGTACGCTGACAAATAAACTGGATACTTTAATAAGCTCTATTTGATGCGGATTCTTATAGTCAGTGGTGTATTCTGGTTTGGGGCTGCCCTAGGCAAGACAAAACTTGGAGCCCCCACACACTAAATTTACCCCACCTGACTGTGGTCTCAGGTGGGCTCTGCAGGGTTTGTGGTGGACTTTGCAGGCTGCAGAGCCCCCTATGGATTCTGCAAAGCCCACCACAGATCCTGCAAAGCCCCCTGAGACCCGGCAAAGCCCCCACACATCCCACAGGATCTCAGGAAGGCTCTGCAGGATCTGTGGTGGGCTTTGCAGGCTGCAGAGCACACTATGGATCCTGCAAAGCCCCCCTGAGACCTGACAAAGCCCCCTATGGATCCTGCAGAGCCAACCAAAAGGGCATTGCACAGCACACCTGAGACTCTTTGGTGGGCTGTGCAGAATCTATGCTGGGCTCTGACAGCACGGCCCTCTTACCTTGCATGGCCTGACCTCTTTGGAACACGACCTCCTTGTCCTCGGCGCCCGACTGGACTGCCTCCTCATCCTCGGTGTCCAACACGGCCTCCTTGTCATCTTCGCTGCCCAACTGGAGCTTCGGCGATGCCTCCCGCCTCCTCCGTCGGTGTCTCTGCCCTCTGCCTCCTCCATCTGCGCCCCCCGCCTCTTCCGTCTCTGGAGCCACTCGACACATTTTCTTCTCTCTTGGGGGCCGCTTGCCAAATTTCATACTATACTATGAGAAAAGTTTATTTTCTTAATATATCTACGCATCGCCTAGGGATGTGTACACATTATGTTATCTGTGAACTTTGCAGGTTTGTAGTCAGATTCTTTTAATATTGTTGCAAAATTTTACATGTGATATGTCTGTGAAGGTTCTCATTTATTTAGGTAATAATATATCTGTAAAAAAATAAATCAAGGCAACTGGACTTGCTGTATTTTTCTTGAAGATGTTTCACTGGTGATCTGACTAGCTTTTTCAATTCAGAATGACTTGTACAAAAAATTATCTGGGAATAAATATGGTGAATATTGCTCCAATCAACATAATCTTTTATACATGACCAGCATGGGGTCAGAGACCTCATGGAGGTAAGGTGTTGATTGCATTTGCATAATTGAAGCTAGCAGGTGTTATTGACCTGCCCAGAGAGAGTTGTTAAGAAGAGACCCAAGTAGTGGTTACAAGAAGAAAAATATAAACCTACTACAACAGCTACAAAAGGACAAAGCCATTGATCGGGCTTTATATCATTGCCCCTACGCTGGCTAAGCCCCTCCGGTTATATATGGACTTCCTAGGGGACCCCTCTCAGGCCAATTGTCAGCAGCATCAACTCTGTGACCTTTTGCCTGAGTACAACCTATTTCAAGTACAAGGACACGTTCTACAGGCAGAAACATGGCTATGCCATGGGATCGCCAGTTTCATCTATTGTGGCGAACCTTTACATAGAGGAAGTAGAAAGGAAGGCCCTTACCACCTTCAAGGGAGTTACACCCAGTCGCTGGCTCAGATATGTGGATGACACTTGGGTTAAGATTTACAAACAAGAGTTACAGGCTTTCACTGAGCACATCAACTCAGTGGATCATAACATAAAGTTTAAGTGGGAAGATATGCAAAACAACAACCTGGCATTTTTGGACTGTTTGGTAACAGTAGAAGAGGGAAGGAGGCTGGAAATAGAGGTCTACTGAAAACCAACACACATGGACCAGTGCCTGCTATTTGACTCCCACCAACCTCTAGTCCACATACTGGGAGTCATCAGGACTACACCACCGGGCAGAGGAAATGCCCACCAGCACAGAGGCCAAGGTGAAGGAATTCAAACGCCTCAGAGGGGCCCTTAAAACTTGCGGCTATCCAGACTGGGCCTTTGTCAAAACAGAAAGAAAAAGATGAAAGAACACCAAGACTTCCAGTGAGGGTGAAGACAGTGAAGACAGTCAAGTACACATCCTAAACAAGGAGGAGGACTGGTTTAAAAGAGGTGTGAAAGAGGCCATTTATGTAAAAATAGAGAAGCCAAGCTTTAATAGAGGCGGGGGTGAGACATCTATTGTCTGCCACATACAATACTCTCTCCACCATATTTATTCGCAGAGAATTTTTGTACAAGTCATTTTGAATTGAGAAAGTCAATGACCAGGAAAAGTCTTCAAGAGAAATACAGCAAGTCCACTTGCCTTGATTTATTTTGTAAAGATTTATAAGTGATTTTGTACTATTTCTGTTATTCTGATAAAAATTTGAATGCACTGTATTTTAGCCCTGATTAAAGGTGCTGCTAAAGCCCTGAAACATATTGGCTATATGTTATTTTATTATTGTGATGTATAAAAAACTGTATTTAAACACGTTCCACACTCTTTTCAATACCTCTAACCTAAGCTGCTGTGCTTCTTATAAAAAAAGATATTACATTTTTTTTAAATTATACTGTGCTACAAATTATCTAAATAAAAATCTTCTAATACATGGTCAAAAAGTGCAAACAATATATATATATTGGTTGTGAAACCTGAATGCGTATATTCAATATCTCAAAATACTGTGTTCTCTCTATACTTTGGACTTCTTTTCAGGCCCATCAGTTTTTTTGAGAGCTGACTTTGATTAAAGTGACAATAGGAACAAATAAAACAAGTAGTGCAATATCTACTTGTACTTAAGACTGGTGGTTTTACCAATTTGCACTCCAGCTTTCTTTTTTTAAGAAAAGTGGAAGTGAACACTAGCTCTCTATTTCAAAGGTTAGAAACCAAGTTCTTGAATGACTATGTTTTCACATCTAAATATTTGGAGGATATATGCTTTCCATGTCTTATATGTAGTTGCTAAATGCCCTTTGCATCTTAATTGCTTATTCCACGTACCTGAATGTGAAACCCAAGGATGACCTATGTTACTGCGGCATTCTAAACATCTCCAGGAAAAGGACAGGGAATGCAGGGACGAAGGAGTCCCTGCATAGTGTGACTTTGATGCCACAGGAGCTTGAAATCTATGTTCTGAGGTGGTTAGAAGTTACAGAGAAATGCAGGTCCCCGGGAAGATAAAGTCATATTGCCAACATATCAGAATGTGAAGCAGTATCAGGAGAAATTGAAGGAACTTAATATGTACAGCCTCCAGGAAAGGTGGGACATAATTTAAACTTTTAAATACATTAAGGGTGTAAATAAGGTTCACTGAAGCAATAACTAAACTAGCAGGAGGACATTTCAAAAACAAATTGGGAAATTTCAAAAACAATTTGGGAAATTCTCACTTTTCCAAAAGAGAAGTTTATGCTTAGGACAGATTTCTAGCACAGGAAGTGAGTTAATCAACACCAAGTGAATTTATACATGCTCGGAATAAACATAGGTCTATACTCAGACAAAAAGGTTAAAAATGTTGAAAAAGTATCACGTCTCCTTGGAACACTTAAGTCTTTTCTCTGTCACTTGTTTTATGTGATAATAATGACAGTCTAAGCCGTTAGTGTACAGAAGTCATGTTCTTAGAAGAGAACCCATAGAACAGGAACAGGAAACGCATCACAGGAAACAAGTGCCATAGAGATGAATCATAGAGTTGCATATAAACTAAACATAACACTCATAACATCTCCCTCTTAATAAATGATCATTGTAAAATTTGGATGAATCCTTGTAACAACCTTGGTGCAACCTTTCGCAGACAAGTACCCATTCTCCAACAACTTGTTCGATCTCCAGGCAGCGGTTTCATACGGATTCGTTCCCCAATATTCAATTCAGGCAAATCTCTTGCAGATGTGTCATATTGTGCCTTGAACACTTGCCTCTTAAGCCGTAACTTTTCCGGTACCCCTTGTATCACAGAGGGTTCAAGTAACTTGTTGGCCACAGGTAAGAAGGTCTTTAATCTTCGTGACATCAGTCTCTGTGCTGGGCTACTATCCATGCCCACAGTTGGAGTGTTCCTCCAATGTAAGATGGCCTTCCACTGGTCTTTACCATCACTTAAACAGTATGCGCGGCAGTGTGGCTTCTACATATTTTTGGACAAAAGTTTGTGCAACTAAAACCTCTGATTTTAACGCATACTGTTGACAGGGCTACTTGTTTGGTTGCAGGCTGGTTGGCAGGTTGGGGCTGGGGAATTTTTGTGTTTTGTATTGTTGTAAGCCTTCCCATTGTGCTCCCTGCTATAAAGGCTGGTTATGGATTCATGCATGTACCACTTCTTTCTAGTTTGATTCCATTAGCTCCCCTGAATATAATTTCAGTTTGGTGCCACTAGGCTGAAGAGGTGCCCTAGGTGCCAGTTTCATTTTGTCTTTTAAACTCATGACATTACATGTTGCACCCAGCTGGCAGGGTTGGCATATATTATTTAGTCTGAGATTTACAAACCATTTTTGGCCTTTAGATTGTACAGCACCAATGCATTCCTTCGTGTAAACCACATCAGTGCTAAGCAAGTGTGCATTCTCAAGATCTGACTTGTGCTCAACTGTGTGCAGTTTCCTTGCTTCTGTTTTACTAGACAAACAAACTCCAGCAAAATGATGTAATCTACCACATGCTCTACAGCTTTTCCCATATGCAGGGCACTGTTCTTTCTCTCGCATATGCACATTGGCACAGTACCTGCATGATGCAGGCGTGCTCCCAGGTGAGTTGCGTTGGTGATTTTTGTGCTCAAGCTTGTGCTGGTGGTTCTTCAAGCTTGGCTGTTGCTTGGAAGCTGCATTAATACTGTCAGTCTGTTTATCCTGCTCCATAGCTGTCATATGTTTGTCAGTAAGCTCTGCAGTAGGACATATCACAATTGCTGCTTGTAGGTTTAAATCATGTTCTCTCAAAAGGGCGACGGCGTGTGCTTTCACTAGTGATACCCAGAACTACTTTGTCACGAATAAGTTCATCTCTCAGAGACCCATAGTCACAGCTTGCAGCTTTTTCTCTTAGCCGTGTGACAAAGTTATCTATTGTTTCACCATATTCTAATGCATCCAGGATGGCTTTAGTGTCACTCTTCAGCTCCTCTGTGAGGTTCAGATTATGCTTGTAAACATGAAGGCATTCACTGCCCATAACTCTCCTCAGTGTAGCTGCTTGCACTGCTGCAGGCTTCTCATGTAATCCTGTTGCTAGGGAGTAATCCTCAAACTCAGCTCTGAAGTTATCCCAGTTACTGCTGCAATCCCCACTCACCCTCATTGTCTCAGGTAGTGGAATGCTGCGTGCAGTTGCCATGGTGCTGGTTTTCTTGCTTCCAGTGCTCAGCTTTCAGGACAGGACTGCAATCGCTACAGGAGGCACATTCAGCTCTAAGGCCTCTCACTGCAAGACTGGCAAGCTTTCAGCGTCCCACGAGTAGAAGCAGCGCAGATTCAAGTACTTCTGACACCATGTTTTATGTGATAATAATGACAGTATAAGCCGTTAGTGTACAGAAGTCATGTTCTTAGAAGAGAACCCACAGAACAGGAACAGGAAACGCATCACAGGAAACAAGTGCCACAGAGATGAATCATAGGAGTTGCATATAAACTAAACATTTATCTATACATTTACAACCTAGGTTGGGCAGGTTTTTTTTTGAGGGGACTCATATAATTATAATTCGTACAATTTTGTTGATGTTCATATAAAAGGTTTATTACATAAATTATGAAGATTAAAAACAATGCTCATATATATACATGATTCTTATAACCCTAAAATTATTACTTCTTTTCACATTTCATAAATATTTTATATATAATTCATAATTCCTTGATTTTCGTATGCAGTGTTGTATTGCTTTGTTAGTCCCCTGCACGTTACGCTCGTAGGCTTCTTCAGGGGGATCGGTATAAATCTAATTGTAAATACATGATACATTGTTCATCAACATGTTTATATGTGATTTCTTAATTAATTAATAAATCATATTTTCCAGTTTTCAATGTTTCCATTCAGCTATATACATTTATTCTTAGTATGATTGAATTGTACAGCCACTTTCCTAGGGGTCAAGTATCATGGAGAGACCTAACACCAGGGGGACAGGAGCAACTCTCATCACCCCCAGAAAGTAACATACGGCGGAGCCACAGACGCACAAAGGGTCCAGGGAAGCTCCAATATCTAAAACATAACCGTGATGATAGATATAATCTGAGTGTTACAGCTTAGTATCCATAGTAGTTCATACATTTGTGTACCTATATCATAGACTCATCCACTTGCCTCGTCGTTCTTATAACCTCAGTTACACCAATGTGTGTCATAATGACTTAATTAGTTTTATGTGAAGTGCCCTTTTGTATCCCATGTATTAGTGATTGTTATTCTTTTTAAAAGAAGTGTCAGTAATCTTGGTGTCCCTTTATTTCTAACTGTGTGTTCATTATAAATCACCAACCGTTCATATTCTCATTCCTCCTCATATATTGTATCTTTAATGTGCCATATATCTAAATCCCATTCAATGCCCTTAAATTACAGTGTATCTCCTATCCAATCCTCCCCTTTTTTCCTTCCTATTCCACTGCAAGGTGTGCCAAATTGATAACTACAATAGTAGTAGTAACTACATTGTAATAAACCTTTTATATGAACATCAACAAGATTGTACGAATTATAATTATATGAGTCCCCTCAAAAAAAACCCTGCACAACCTAGGTTGTAAATATATAGATAATTGACTAGTTTGGGGTGAGGCCTCTATTCACCTGGGAGAGTACTTTGGGAAGTGCCTGTTTTGGGGAGATATAAACTAAACATAACACTCATAACATCACTCTTCTATGTTTGTATGAGGAGAAGTATGCCTTAACTGTGGCTTTGCATCATGTGACTTCTGGTGTATGGGAAAAACAAGAAATGCTCCCCTTTACTCTTGTGCATAGTTTTGTGCTAAGGAGAACATGCACTTTAGTAACATATGTGAACTACAAAAAATGTTGTACTCACACTTCCAAAACTGCCGCACTGTACTGCAATGTTTGCAATGCCAAATTCAGTGTAGGAAAATATTCATCAGAATAACTTCTGAAATGGTCTTACTTTTTCTGTCTTATCTATTCCCTTTTCTCTTTTTACATATTTTTTTCTCTGATATTTTATTTTGAACCTTGCTATAGGCAATTTCAAACGTGTCATTTCTGAAGGCAGCTTTAGGGAACACAAATGAGGAAACATTGATTTGGCTGTAATGGCAATGATCTCTAGCAGTTTCTACTTCTAAAGTATTACATATCCTGAATATTATATATGGCCTTTTTGGTGCTGTGACCACTTCAAAACTAAAAGTTCTCATTTTTGTTGGGTTGAGACAGTGAACCTCTTTTGTTTGCCTGATGAAGGGACCGGACAGGTTCTGAAACGTTGCCACGTATGGTGATATGATCTGCAAGAATGAATAAAAGGAGTTTGTTTTGAAGAAAACTTGGAGTGCTGGTGACCATTTTTTCTGTTTTTGTTTTTACCCGACATGACCCCGTATTTTATATTTTACCAAAAAAGTGGGGTGATAATAAATGTTTCATAACATTTTTTTTACGAAACAGGAAAGTTTTTTTTTTCAAAATTTAGGGTACTTTTTTTGTTATATAGTAAAAAATAAAAACCCCAGTGGTGATTAAATACTACCAAAAGAAAGCTCTATCTGACCGCAAAAAAAAGTTATAAAATTAATTTCAGTACAGCATTGCATGACAGAATAAACGTCAGTCAAAGTACTGCAATGCTGAATACTGAAAAATGGCCTGGCCAGGAAGGGGGTTTAACACCCCGGTCAGCAAGTGGTTAATGATATTGGGGAGGGTGTTAATGTTTCTGTGTTTGCAGTTGATACTAAAATTGGGAGGGTAATAGACACGGGATTAGACATTAAAAAAATTACAGGAGGACCTGGATAAAATAGGGGAGTGGGCAACTATGTGGCAGATGAGGTTTAATGTTGAAAAATGTAAAGTAATGCATTTTGGAGTTAAAAATAGGCAAGCGGAATGCACATTGATTTGAACTCCACTAGGGAAGTCAGAAATGGAAAAAGATGTGGGGGTCTTATTGTATACCACCGATTGAATAACAGCTTGCAATGCCAGGCTGTGGCAAACAAAGCAAGCAGAGTACTATCATGCATTAAGAAGGGAATGCACTGTAGAGACAAAGTAATAATTTTGCCACTTTATATATCACTGGTTCGGCCTCATCTAGAGATGTGGCTCAATTTTGGTTAGCAATCCAGAGAAAGCATGTCCTGGAGCTGCAGAGAGTCCAGAGAAGGGCAACAAAACTAATTAAGGGACTGAAGGGCCAAAGCTATGAGACAAGGTTGATAAATTTAAACTTGTACACGTTGGAAGTGAGGCGATGAAGAGGGGACATGATTTTGATGTACAAAATGTTTAGTGGTGATGGCAACATCAGCAATAAACTTTTTACTGTAAACTCCCTAAAAAAGACTAGAGGCCACCACCTAAAACTGATTTAAAAAGGCCACCACCTAAAAGATTTAACCACGGGCCGTAGGTATTCTTTTCAGTCGGAGTGGTTACATTTTGGAAGTCTCTGCCACAAGCAGTGGTATCAGCAGAGAATATTGATTCATTAAAAAATCATTTAGATTATGTCCTGAGACATACAGGGGTACTCTTAAAAACTAAGACCACACAGGAACTCATATACACACATGCAAACAAAAACAGACACACAAAGGATGAACAAGATGGACCTACAGTATGTCTTTATTCAACCTCAAATACTATGTAACTATGTAACATGTCCCTTCACTGGCTAAAGATCAGCCCCTGAGAGTGAAATGTCACTTACATAAAATCCTGAGCACATGGCCCTAACAAAGCACATATAACCTAGATCTTGGAAAATGTAGCTATTCGATCACACTTTTTTCCCCCTTGACCAGTATGGGAGCAGACTAACAGCATAGCAGGTTAGGAGCAATACCCCAAATGGCTCAGATACCCAGTGTGCTTAGGAAAACTGATGTGTGTCAGAGCCACATTCCCTCATCAGAGCATCAGCAGTCTTGCAAACTTAAGAATATGTTGCTCCCCTACTGATGTACATCGCCTACACTACTCAGCACCGGATTCTGGCTGCCATAACACTTATCTCGATCTTGCAGTAACATAGACATAAGAAAAGGAAATCAGCGCTCCGGATTTTTAAGCTGCTGTATACTTTATTAATCTACCTAGTACAAGGGAGACTACCTAAGGAGAGAGACAAGTGTGAGTGGTCTGTCTTGTACCAGGTCTTGTACCAGGTCGATCAATATAGTATATAGCAGCTAAAAGATTCAGAATGCAGAGGTTTTTTTTTCTTTTGTCGGAGTGGCAGCATTGTGGTCCCACTAATCCTTTGAATTTTCGCTGGCATCCTGGCACACCACCTGTTGCTAAGGCGGAAGTAGTAGCGGATAAACAAATAGGATGTGATCAAAGAAGATCAGATCAAAAGGCAGTACATTGAGGGTCGGAATGCCAGATTGAGTACAAAAGTATAAAGTTTATTTATAACAATAAAAATAATGGGTCACAAACAAACCACCTTCTAACTATCACCAGATGACCCTGCTCGATACTCTATTAAAATGGTCAATCAACCAAACACTTATTCAAAACCAAGCATACTGTGGCCAGCTGGTCAATTTAACTTGTACCGGTACAGCTCAAAATTAAGAGCAAAAAACAGTGCTGAAAAGTAAATGACTCAAAAAACATGTATCAATGGGCTATGGAGAGATAACTAAATGTCGATTCCAGCCACTAGTGTCAAACTTGTAAAGTCAGAAATATGAAACATGAAGTTGATTGTGGATGATATGTTTCATTTGCGGCCACCTCTGTGGGTATAATGTAAGTTGATGAAATACCAATTGCTTCGTCAGGGACTGATATAATGTGGCTATAGTCCTTCCAGACTTAGTATGGGATATCTCCTGGCGGTTAAACACACCTATGGGACGTTTGTTCTGTCATACAGTGTGTAAATCCAGTAAAGTAAAGGTACTCACAGGTGCCGTACTATTCAGTCGGTATGGCTCTGTAGATCCAGGAAATTCACCGCTCTTGTTTGATACAACCAAAAAATCCCAGAGGAGGCTGCTCTAATTTAGTATGTTAGAGGGTCATCTGGAATCTACCTTATACTCCAAGGTAGTCCCAATAATTTGTAATGGATTGCAGTTCGGTCATAAACAGCGCTGTTTCAACTTTTGTTGACCGGAATTGTTTAACCTGACATGCAGGTGAAATCACAGCTTGGCGTCTGCTACCATTACGCATTCTGCCCCGCCTTCTTTCCCAGGGCTTCGTCAGATGCTGGTAGGGGGTCTTCACAGAGAGTTTTTATCTGTTCAACTCATGTGTTACTAATTTGTTTAACCCCTAAGATGCTGGAATCAACTAAGTGTCAAAATAAGCATTGCAATAAGAATATAACATTAAAACACCAGAGTGATTTGGGGTAAGTGAAAAAATACTACAGACAATGAGTTGGTTTGTAATCCAACTCTGCATTGATAACACTGAATTAGAGGTCGAGAATATCAATAACCAAAAAATAAACATAGATGAATAGACTGTTATCCCCCAATGGAGGTGAATTTTGAGAGATTTTCTTATTATAATGACTTGGGTAAGAACAAAATTATTGCAAACTGGGGTGAACAGTGCAGAGAATCAAAGGAAAACTTGTAGATTACACTCGTTTTTGAGTCCATATGGAGCCATGGTATTCAGCTTAAAAATCCACATTTTTTCCTTTTGGAGTAATACTTTGTTATAATCACCTCTACGAGCTGATAATTTAAGTGAATAAATTCCGTTTATTCTTAAACCTGCCTTTTGATCTGATCTTCTTTGATCACATCCTATTTGTTTATCTAGTTACATACAGTAGAGGTTTGTTTGAAAGCCTTGAGTCAATTGGAGTTTTCACCCATGATTAGGGTTAATTAACCAATATTGGGCTGGACTCTGGGTATAACCTTGTTTCGGAAGTGGTAGCGGAGCCTCCAGACTAGCCCTTCCTATCAAAACTCCTGCACCTAGGTCCCATTCACACCAGATCCGTTGCGTTTACGATCTGTTTAACGGATGCTAACACAAATATATGGGTGTGAATGGGACTCCGCTTTATTGGATACAATGGGGGTGATTTACTAACCTAAACACACGCACGCACCAGGTGCGTGTGATTTTCACACAGCAAAACGTATTTATCAACCAAAAAGTCTCTAAAAGCATATTTCCACTAATGCCATATATGGAAAAATCAAGCACATGATGCATATACAGTATAATGCTGCTTCACAGTTTAGACAAAAATGGTTAGCTCATGCATTTACATTGCTGCATTCATCAACGCAAGCAACACAACATAGAGCTAATTTACACAACATCACCTTGTGGAGGTGCACTTTTCTCCTTTCTTTGCTTATTTCTTCTCCCTACATTTACCAACCACAATTCCTGTTCCTCTACAGATTGTCCCACTAACCAACACTCTTTTATAAGGGTATAGATGTGGTGGATAGCCATTATAAACAGGCAATATTTTTGCAGTAGAGGCAATGCTGTTTAAAAGGTCTTACTCTTTATTTTGTTTACAAATATTCCTGTGTTCATATAGATATCCATCCTTAAAGAACTTCTACATATGAAAAGTGTTAAATTTGGATATGATTGGTTTTTAATATTATCACCGACCAGCTGTATGCCATAAATAATGATTAAAAATTTATATAAAAACCCTGGACTCACATTCTAGCATAACCCCTTTGTGTTTGCATGCTTTGCAACACATTGTGCCATTTCAGTAAATTTAGTACTGTTACCAGAAACCCATTCCTCAGCAGATGCAAGAGCAGAATGAGAACAGTGGTCAGGGCATCCAGAAATACTTTGCAGGTTCTAGGATTGCCAGCTACTTAGTATAAATAGGCATTACAAACATGCATGTATCTACTTTTTGTAATATAGAGTTAGGGGCTAAGATGGGTATTGTGAACAAGTTTTGTCCTTGAATTTACTTACCTAAACTAGCCATGGAAAGAAGTTATTATACTACTGGCATGTATGCACAACTTGTTTTGTCCATAGAAGTCAGGTTCAGCTAACAATTACAGTATGTGCCGTATATAGTTACATAGTTACATAGTATTTGAGGTTGAATAAAGACATTAGTCCATCAAGTCCAACCTATAGGATCTTATTCCTAGGAGTACTACTTGTACCCCTGTATATTACGGTCCCTTAAGAAATCGTCCAAAAGTTTCTTGAACAATTCCACATTCTTTGCTGAAATCACCGCCTGTGGCAGTGAGTTCCAGACCTTGACCGCTCTAACTGTGAAGAACCCCCTTCGCCCCTTGTGCTGGAACTTCTTTTCCACCAATTTTAGGTGATGGCCTCTAGTTTTTTTAATGGAGTTAATTTTAAACAGTTTATCGCTAATGTTGCTACCACCATTGAACATTTTGTACATGGAAATCATATCCCCCCTTAA
>NW_017307015.1:814933-817141 GCF_000935625.1 Nanorana parkeri
AATAAGGATTCCACGTCTTCGCCATTGTTTAACGAGATATCGTCCCTTATATGCACATTTTAGATTATTTTTTACGTAAATGCAAACCCCCCTTCTCCCCCCTCTGTCCCTCCTAAACAGGTTATACCCCTCTATATTAGTAGCCCAGTCATGTGTGCTGTCCAGCCATGTTTCCGCTATACCCACTATGTCGAAGTTGAAGTCCTCTTCAATTAGCCTAATTTCAAGCTCTTCTAATTTATTTGCCAGACTTCTAGCGTTGGTGTACATGCATTTAATTCCTCTAATTTTGTGAGACCAAAGTTTATTACCATGTTGTTCCCCACTATTTTTATTGTTATTATTTTTCTGCCTTGATTTCGGTCGTCCGTTGGTATTTATACTTACTTGTGCCAACGGATTTCCTATATTGGCTGGAGTGAGCCCACTATTATTAACGCCTTTCTTTCTTCTTTCTGAGTTATTTTTGCCTCTGATTAAATCATCTATGTTTAATTTAAGTAATTTTATTTTTATACCCTCCCCCCCACTTTCTAGTTTAAAAGCTCCTCCAGTCTTTCTACCATTTTCCCTCCCAGGAATGCTGCACCTTTCCCATTAAGATGCAGCCCGTCTCGGCTGAAGAGCCGATAGCCGACTGCGAAGTCAGCCCAGTTCTCCAGGAAACCAAAACCTTCCTTCTGACACCAGCTCCGGAGCCACTTGTTAAGCTCCCTCAACTCGCGCTGTCTGTCCGGAGTGGCTCTTGGCACCGGTAGTATCTCTGAGAAAACTACCGTGGAGGTCCTTTCCTTCAGCCTAGCACCTAGGTCTCTGAACTCCTGTTTTAGGACACTCCAATTTCCTCCTATTTTGTCATTGGTGCCGATGTGCACCATGACAACGGGGTCGTGCCCAACCCCATCTAGTAATCTGTCAATTCGTTCCGCAATGTGTCGAACACGAGCCCCCGGTAGGCAGCACAGTGTTCGACGCTCACGGTTCCGATGACAGATTACCCTGTATGTCTGCCTGATGATGGAGTCTCCCACCACCAGGATCTGCCTCTCCTGACCCTCCATCCTGCTCCCGTCCTCGCCGGAGCACTCACTCCCCCTGCGGATGTAGGATGAGTTGTGCTCCAGCAGAGTCCCCTCTGGACTGATACCCCCAACATCCTGTAACTTGGCAAATTTATTGGGGTGAGTCAGATCAGGGCTGACCTCTCTAGCACAGAATGAAACATAAAGGTCAGGGAAGTGACCAAGTAAGCATGAGCCACCCTAGTCAGAGTGCTGACAAATTTGAAATCTTTGGAAATGTTGTTTTGTAAAGGAATGGCTTTACTTCCACTTCTCTTATTTCTTATCTCTGTGAAGCTAAAAGCAATAGTTGCATTGTTATGAAACTTTGAAATATTTATCCCAGCTTAATCCTTTGAGTCCATCTTGGCAGCTTTAAGGTTTACTTTGTATCAAGTAAGTATATAGTAGGTGTAAAGTTAGTGCCTGTTCACCCCATCACGTTGTGTAAGGTGCACATGTTACTGCAAAGCATCCAGCATGGTGCAGTGTGTTGCCATTCATTTTGAAAGGCACCCCAATGCAGGTAAAGAATGCATCTTCTCTATAGCACAACGCGGCATGCCACAATGTAGGATGGAGAAAATAAAGCAGCAGCTTTAATGTGTACATTCTCAGCATGTCATCGGTGTTGGGATACATTAACTACCAGATGCATACACAGGAGTTATGTCACCCTGAGCTGGCGGATCAAGATGCCAACCCCAGATGAAGATTGGACAAAGATGTCAGTGGCAGCGATGAAGTGACGAGGGAGATTATTGGGGGCGTTGTATTGCTTGAGAAGGGTGCTTTGGCAGGTAAGTGTTCCATAATGTGCAAGTATGCTGTGCAATGTGTGCACCACCCACCACAATGCAGACTTCCATTTTAAGGGATATATTGTGTTATGTTTAGGATTAATGTTGTGCTTAGAGTAAGAATAGGCTAAGGTAAATGTTTAGATCAGTGGTCTCAAAGTACCGGCCCGTGGACCAGTTGCGGCCCGCAAGCCGGTACGCTGGCTGAAAGGATTGATTAGATTAGTAAGGTCTGCAGCAGACATTACTAATCACCACTAGATAACCAGGGATCGAATGATCGTGGCTCACAGCCTCCTCCCTTGCAACAAGGCAAGCAGGAAAGGGGGCTGTGTATTCTATGCACG
>NW_017307015.1:817153-847799 GCF_000935625.1 Nanorana parkeri
TATGGATATATATATATATATATATATAAAATGTGTGTGGGTATTTTTTCATGTGTATGGGGGGGTATATTATTTTATGGCAAGGGATAGGTTTTTTTTATGTGAAGGTGGGGGAGAGAGTATAAGTGTATTAGGCTCCATTCACACCTGTATCTTTAGGTGCAATTGGGGATTCCTGCATCAGGAACATGCGTTTCCTGGATCAGGAATCCCTAATCTAGAGTTTACAAGCAGCAGCTGTCACCTATTCAAGTTAATGATCAGGTGACAGCAGTTGCATGTAAACTCCTGCACACCGCATGTAATGATGCGTAATATTATTACATTCGGTTAGGATTCAATCACTCTCCCAGGACGCAATGATTGTGTATCCAGGGAGAGTGTTTTCTAACCGCATGTAATTGGGGTCCGTAGTACCATATCGCATATAGTTAAATTTTATTTTAAAAGGAGAACTATGGGGTAAGTGTTTTTCCCCATAGTTCACCTGAGGGTCACGGGAGGACGCTAGTTCATAAACTAGCATCCTCCCGTCACCCGAGCTCAGTATACCGCAGGCTGCAGCTCGCGGGAATACTGAGACCGCCGCAGCCGGGACGGATCCCGACATTACTGTCGAGATCCACCCGGCTGCATGAGTGACAGCTGGCTCTGCCTATCTAGAGGCAGAGCCAGCTGTGCCCGCCCCCTGCCCCGATACATGATAACATTATCACACAGAAAGAAGTAGGTGGGTTTGAGATAAAACCTTTGATGAGAAGTTAGTCACACAGAAACAATTGTAGTTCAGAAATAATCCTTTATTGCTCTGACTAAAAGCTGAAATATGATTTCTGAGGGAACTTCACTTTGCATATTATTACTTCCCCTTGCAATGCCCTTTTGTGGAACTGCAGGTGCAGCCCTGAAATGGAAAAAAGTGCCTAGTATTTTTCAAAACTTTTAACATTCTCAGTTCTGTATTATTTCAGAAACTATTACCATTTCATTATTATAAATGTTCTGTTGAGTGATGGTGGTAGTCTGTGCCATTCACCACTAGTATAGTGTTTATTTAGTAAACAAAACTCAGGTATTAGAATCTATTTTTGTAGTAAGAGATTAGGAATGACCTTTACTGGTTTATGAAAGTCTCACATTCTTTAATTCCCGGCAGCATGCTCAAGGTAGGGCCACTGCAATCTGTGAGGAACCAATGGTCCAACACCCCCCTTCCTCATAGATAGCAGGGGTCCTCTCTGCAACATGTGGCAGGGCTGCAAGAGGAGAGATGTTGGGAGGTGTCAGGGAGTAGTTATACTACTTAAATGAGAACTATGAGGCGAGTGAAAATCACTCAGCCTTATAGTTCGAGGCGACCTGTGACAATTAAACTGTCACAGGTTGGCTCAATAGATCAGGAAGTGAGCGAACACATACCGTTGCTCGCTCACTTCTCGATCTATCCCTGAAGAGAGCCGTGACTGTCACTCACAGCTCCCTGCAGGGATTCCCCCCTCCCCTGTCCGATCCTCCAGCGCTGACTGGCGGAACGGACGGGGGAGAGAGCGGGTACAGCTAGCTCTGCCTCTAAATAGGCAGAGCCAGCTGTCACTCATGCAGCTGGGTGGATCCAGACAGAATTGTTGGTATCCGTCCCGGCTGCGGCGTCTCAGTATACCGTGAGCTGTAGCTCGCGGTATACTGAGCTTTGGGTGGCGGGAGGACGCTAGTTTGTGTCCTCCCGTTACCCTTAGGAGAACTAGGGGGAAAAGCACTAACCCAATAGTTCTCCTTAAAACCCTGAACATGTACTTTTTTTTTATCAGATAGTATTTATTGAAACTTTATTTTTTTTTTAACAATAACCACTACAAAAAGGAAAGCAAACACAGATTAAAAAAACAAAAGTGAAATCTTACTAAGTAGAAATACACTGGGACCAAACCATAGTAGAGAGCACTGTAACCTTAGCATGTAAGAGCCCATTCAAACTAGATGCAGTGCGTTCCGGCCCGATTTCAGCCAGAACGCACTGCCTCGCATAGAGGCCGCCTCACTTTTTAGTGGAGCAGGAGGGGGCGCGGTGGGCCATTGAAGTGAAGCAAGCACTATTTTGATCGCACCGGACCAGACTGCAGGCACAATGTGCCTTGCGATCCCGTGCGGGCGATCACATTGCGGCTGAAGGGCGTGGCTATGGTGCCATTCACCTGCCCCACTAAAAAGTGAGCCGGCCACAATGTGTGGCAGTGCGTTCTGGCCAGAATTGGGCCGGAACCCACTGCATCTAGTGTGAATGGGCCCTAAGTGAACGTTATAACACACTGACAAGAGTCTCAGACGGTGACTGGGAGCAAAATTAAACCCATCAAGACATTTCAACTAAATCTGTTCCAGGTCTTCCCTGTTTCCCAAGGAACCCTTATGTTGATAAGTGATCTTTCATAGGAAATTAAATGGTCAAGTTCAGTACACCAATTATTCACAGCAGGCTGTGCCAGTGATACTCAATTCATAACCAGAACTCTTCTGGCAGCAAACAATGTTCTGTTTTCAATGCAGTGGTATTGAAAGAATCAAAGTTAGATAAACCAAATACCCCCAGCAGACATGCCAGAGAAATAAACATGTACTTTAAATATGAGTGTCCTACTGTTGCAACAACATTTTTCCCAGAGCCCCTGCTTAGTCCCTCAATACACTTACTTGGTCATCCCCCTTGCAGGTCCATATCTGCACTGGTGCCAGGGGATGCAGGGCACTGTGCCTGGGTGAGTCCGAAACTGGTCTCCAAGGAAGCAGGTATAGATGGGAAGACCACCAGGTAAACATCTGGAGCAGGACAAGGTCAGGCAGTCCAGGGTCAACACCGATCGGGCAGCGAAGTACAAGGCGGCAGGCAGAAGAGTAGTCGAGGCGCAAGCAGAGGTCAAGGGGGGCAGCAGTCAGGCCTAGTCAAGGAGATCCGGATCAGGCAGCAGAATACTGGAACAGGCAGGGGCACAGGAACACACACACAGGAGCTGAAAGACCACCCAGCAAAGATCCATAGGACTGGCAAGTTTAAATAGGGCCATCAATTAAATAGGGCCAGAGAAGCTGCATCACTTCCTGCTCGCCGCGTTTCTGCGCGCACGTACATTGAGCGCGCATGCGCGATAGCACCCGTTTTCCTCAAATGCAGAAGACAGGCGTACGCACATGCGCAGAAGCATCCGCATGGCCAGGTATAGTCTTACAAACGGGTACATGCTATGGAGGTCTATGTGATATTAGTTTGCCAATATCAGCAGTCTAGCAATTTTGCAAGCTGGGTTGCAGATTGGGGGGCCCCAGTCATGGGATGTACATATGGACCAGTGGTGATGGGGAGAGGGAGTGTATACCCAACTGTGTGTTTTGAGGAGGCTAGGGAGGGGGATAAGACAATGTATGGTAAAAGTCGAATATGTACATTAGAGACCATTTTCCTTTTAGGAGCAAGGAAATTTCACGGATGGACTTATTGAACAGGTGGCAACCTATCACGGTACAACGCTTGAATGCACTGAGCTCCTGAGAGCGACCCATACTGCCACCACGTGTTTTATCAGAAACACGCGCAGTTCCCAGCAAATGCTGTGACAATTCAAAACTTAAGCAATGACTGTGATGCCCACTGTCCATTCAGACAGGAATATAACAGGTTTTACAAGAATACTTTAAGTTCTTAGTTAGAGCATAGAGAAAAGCTTAACAATTTTTTTTAAAAAAAGCTTTTTTTTTCATCCATGCTTGCCAACTCACTGAAAGACCCAATGGTTGTAAGCATCTGATCAGGGTGTTTTAGTCCATCTTTTTTTTTTGCATGGTCCATATTTACAAGTGTTGAAAACCAGTTGTTCCACTTTATCTGCCAGCTGACGAGAGTAGTGCTCATTCACACACCTTGCATTTAGTGGAAAGGGAAGTTACTCTGATTGTTCTTTGAACAAAGAATCTATTTATTTCCTACAGACTTTCTGCTTCACTTTACCTATTCATTCATTTCAAAGCACATGCCTGTAAACATAAAGCTAAACTTCAGGCTAAATATCCTGCACACACAGACGATCAGAGCATACCTTGTGAAAAAGATAATGCACCTGGGTGCAGCTTGCAGATGATGGGAGGCATGAACTTGTCACTAGTCATGCAAGTGTTTATTCATGCTAATGTTTTGTTACCTACTCTACTTACTGTCATTTGCAGTGCTTATCAGCAGGGCCGTCTTTAATGTTAATTGGGCCCTGGGCAAAATTCTTGCTGTTGGGCCCCCACAATCCTCCTGCCTCCATCACCTGTCCCCCCACTTTCCAATCCAGATCCCTGTATCCACCTACATTACCTTCCCCTGAAAAGAAACGAAAACATAAAAACAATATATATATATCTTAGGGATGCACCGATTCCAGTTTTTCAGACCAAGTACGGGTAGCGATACTTTTCCTCAAGTAGTAAACAGTACCAATTACAAGCACCTTTTTTGTGTCATGTGAAATTTTTTCTAAAACAATACAGACTAAGGAGAGATGTGGCAGATTGCAGCAGGAGAGATGTGGCAGATCGCAGCAGAGGTGGATGTGGCAGAACGAAGCAGGGACAGATGTGGCAGATCACAGAAGGAGTAAACAGGCACCGATGTGGTTCCCCAGAAGGCTGCCCCAAGGTCCCCTGGAAGCATGGGACCTTAAAGGAGCTAAATCTTTTAAAAATAAGTTCCAATGCCACCTCCGGGACCGAGTCTCACTGGTCCCCCCCAGCCTCGGGTACGTCCTCCTTGAGTCCCCCTGTCGCTCTTGGCGAAAGGGACAGCTGCTGTGGGCCCCTGCAAACTATGGGGCCCAGGGCAGTTGCCCCTTTTGCCCTGCGGTAAAGATGGCCCTGCTTATCAGTGCTGCAGTGACCCACCTCCCGGCTTCCTGATTGGCTAGGAAACCAGCTTCACTTGTTGCTAGGCAGCCTGGCTTCATGACAAATCTTGAGGTCGGGCGGCACGTCATCACCCACCTGATTGGTCAGGAAAGCAGGCTGCCTCGGAACGTGAAGCCGGTATTCTTTCGAGAGAACATCCCCTACCCAGGCTTTTCAGGAAGCCGCCGGCTTCCTGATAAGCTGGGCCTGCGATACCCCAGGATACCTGCATCGTTATTCGGTATCGGCGAGTACCGAAAAAAATATCTACTTAAGTACTCTTGGAAGCCGGGGTACTTAATGATGAACTGCTGCACCACCAGGTTGAGGACATGTGCCAGGCAAGATGTGACTTCTCAGGGGAAGGGCAGCCAGCAGGTTATTGCTTGTTACACATTACCTTTCCTGGCTGAAAGTGGTACGGGGTAGGACACCTCTTTCTTTGAGCCTGCAGAGCTGCTAGCAGCTGAGGCGTAGTGTGGCTCCTGTTCCCCAGGCATAACAGTTGCAACACAACATGGCGGCACTTAGTCTGGGATGCTGCATATGCTCTGAGGCACTTGATAGGAACTGCTCATTTTGAGAAGTCGAAGGATGCCAGTAAAGAGAAGATGGTAGAGGTGACTGCATTGACACTATAGGGCAAGATACATGGTGGCACCAGCAGTTCCAGTGGTGTGCCCCTTCCTGTATCCTTTCCAGCCACCAGAAGATTGACCAAGCATGCTGTAATGTCCCTGTCCATGCTTACTGGGCCATGTGTCCTTGGTCATGTGCACTCAGCCACGTGCTGACAATGGAATTAACTGCTAAGTTCACATATTGTAAATTTCAGGCAGTAATCAATGAAACTCCGCCTCAAGAATCGAGCCCGGTCATATTCGCTCACCCCTAGTGGCTAAATAATGTTGTTAGTTAGTATTGTAGCCCCCACAACCTTCAGTGTAGTGGCTAAATCTAGCATTGTTAGTACTGTAATCAGTCTATCTGATTTATTATCTAGTTAATTCCAGGTGTTCTACTGTTGCCTGTACACCCCACCTGAGTGGGGTGTTACCCTACTGCAAAGTGGGGCAGCCAATAGAGGAACATCTTGAGTGCCTATGCCTCATCAGCCAATCACTAGGGGTTTCATGGCCAGTGGTACATGCTGGAGGAGTGCATAAATACTCAGGCATTGCTATATGCTGGGGGATCCGTCCTCAGGCCAAGCCTGGGGGGGTGGCATGTACAGTGTTGGAGAAACTTACTAGGCCTCAGGCCTGGTGGAGGCCACATGTGAACTCAGCAGGGGTCTGGAACTATCTGGGGAGGAGACTTAGAGACACCTTATGACTGATGGAGGTACCAGGAGCTGATATTGACTTCAGGAACCAGTCTGGTGTCTCTCCCTATGGAAGATATCATGCACATCCCTATTCAACTGTTGCTCTATTTTCCCAGTGTCATCCTGTTCTAATGATTCTGCACTGTGGAAGTCGGAAGAGATTGGTGAGTCTGGAGTCTGTACCTATTTTTGCTATGGATGTCTGAAGCCCTATACAATCTCTGGAGGTCAGGGGGGCGCTACAATATATCACTTTTGCAGCATAATATGGATTTGCTGGATGATATGTGTTACATAGTTACATATTGTTAGATAGTTGTTAAGGTTGAATAAAGATGCAGGTCCATCGAGTTTAACCTTTGCGTTGTATGTGTGTGTTACTAAGATTACTTGTACCCCTGTATATCCTGTTTGCTGAGAAAAGTATCTAAACAGTTCTTGAATGATTCTATACTCTCAGCTGATACCACTATCTGTGGAAGTGAGTTCCACAATTTTACAGCTCTCACAATTAAGAATGCCCTTCACTGTTTAAGATTTAACCTTTTCTCTTCTAGTTTCAGATAGTGTATTCTTGACTGTACTAACAGTCTCTTCTTTTCCACAGTGAATATGTTTAATGCATGCAGTCTTTCCTCATAGTTTAGGTCTTCTAACCCCTTTATTAGCTTTTGTCACCCTTCTCTGGACTCTCTCCACCTCAAGGACATCCTTTCTGTGGACTGGTGACCAAAACTGAACGGCATACTCAAGATGTGGCTGAACCAGTGTTTTGTACAGGGGCAGAATTATGGATTTGTCTTTACAGTATATTCCCTTTTTTATACATGATAGTATCCTGTTAGCCTTAATTGCTTCTGCCTGGCTTTGCATGCTGTTACTAAGGTTATAGTCCACTAGGATTCCCAAATCTTTTTCCACCTCTGATTCCCCCAGTGGGACGGCCATCACTGAGTAGCTTGCTTTCGTATTTTTACTCCAAAATTCATAACCTTGCACTTCTCAATATTAAACCTCATCTGCCATGTCGATGACATCCCCCCTATTTTATCCAGATCTTCCTGTAATATGTCTATGTCTTCTGTCAAGTTTATAACCCTACAAATTTTGGTATTGTCAGCAAAAATTGAAATATTGCTAATAATAGCAGTCCCATTATCACTGATAAACAGGTTGAACAACAATGGCCCCAAGCCAGAATGCTATGGCACTGCCAACTGAGGACTACTTGGAAAATGGGCCATTTAATGATATTCTATGGACACGCTCATTTAGCCAGTTCTCTATCCAAGTACACACCATTTCATCAATGCCTAAAGATTAAAGCTTGTAAATAAAACGTTTATGAGGTACCGTATCAAATGCTACGTTCTCTGGCTTTCCTCCATCTAGGTTGCCAGTCACCTTTTCATAGAACGCTAATAGGTTGGTTTGACATAAATGGTTTTTCCTGAAGCCGTGTTGGTTGTCACTTATGACATCATGCCCATCAGCATATTCATGAATATGGTCTTTTATCATACCCTCAAATACCTTGCATACTATGAATGTTAAGCCGACTGGCCTATTATTCCCAGGTATGCATCTCAAACCTTTTTTAAATATAGGTACAACAGTTGCTTTATGCCAATCAGCTGGTACCTCCCTAGTCAGTATGGATTCCTGAAAGATTAGGAACAATGGCCTCACTATTATCATACTTACCTCTTTAAATACCCGCGGGTGCAAGTTATCTGGTCCTGCGGATTTATTCCCATTTTTCCAGTCCGTGGCGAACCCTAGCTTCCATCAACCACCATGTTATTTTCCTCCTAGTGCTACACAGATTCTTGTTGTGTTCATTAAACCCGCCTCTTTCGTGAGTAAATACTGTGGTGAAGAATGCATTTAGTACTTCAGCCATCTCCTTGTCATTTGTAATCAACATCCCATTCTTTATTGGACCCACCTATTATTTTCTTAACTTTTTATTGTTTATGTATAGGAAGAATTTTTTTATAACTGTGGCAATAATTTTTTCGTATTCTGTTTTAGCTGTCTGGATTGAACTTGTAATTTTTTTTACTGCTTTCCTTGTAGTTCTAGAAGGCCAGTGGTGTCACTTCCATCTTGTATTTTTTAAATGCCTGTTTCTTCTTATTGATAATTTGTTTTACATTCAGATTCAGCCATGCAGGTTTAGCTTTTATTCTTTTATTTTTGTTGCCCAAAGGTATGCACTAGCTAATGCTATTGTTTAGTATATCCTTAAAGCAACCTATCACGTACCTGGTAGGGAGGCCGAAGTGAGAGGGGCTTCTCTTGCACCTCGTGTCTTGTGACCTTTGAGGTTGAGGACAAAGGCCAGGCAGACAGGGAGAGGCACGACCACTTTGTTATAAATAGTTCCTCCCATTTCATATCATGCATTAATGATTGCAGCTTGTTGAAGTTAGCCTTTTTGAAGTTTAATGTTCTTGTCAAACCAACCTGCCTTTCTTTTCTGTAACCTACTGTGAACGTGATCACCCTGTTTTACCAAGCTGCTATGTCCGAAACCAGCTCTGTATTATTTGATATTATTAGATCTAATAATGCATTCATCCTAGTTGGGACTTCTACCATCTGTTTCAAGAAACTGTCTCTCAATAAGTTGAGGAAATGTTCAACCTTGGTTGAGTGTGCAGTTCCTTTTGCCCAATCAATGTCTGGATAATTGAAGTCCCCCATTATAATTACGTTACCCTTTTTTCTGACCAATTCAATTTGTGAGAGAAGTTGAGTCTCCTCATCCTCCTTTATGTTTGTGGGTCTATAGCATACCCCCACAATCAATTTACCCCAGGCTTATTTAGTTCTAGCCACAAGCACTCAGCACCGTCACAATTTCCATCAGTAATGTCTTCATGCATGTGCACCTGCAGATTGTCCTCCAGTTTGTTAGTTAGACTTCTAGCATTCGTATACATACCCTTTAATCTAGAGCTAGTGTTACTCAGACTATTATTGCTCCTTTCTGGATCACAACTATCTTCCTCCCCATCTACTATATTGGACAATGATATGTTTACGTTACTACTGACTGGATCAAGCATCCTGTCCTCCATTAATTTTCCCCCCTCTATATTAAGTGACCCTCTTGATCCCTGCTCTCTCAATGACACTACCCTCCCCCCATAATCTAGTTTAAACCCTCCTCCAGTCCCCTAACCATTTTTCCCCTAGCAGAGCTACACCCTCCCCATTCAGATCCAGCCTGTCTCTCCCGTAGAGCCTGTAGCTGACTGAAAAGTCAGCCCAGTTCTCCATGAATTAAAACCCCTCTTTCCTACACTAGTTTCACAGCCATTTGATCAGTTCTCTTAACTCTCTCTGCCTCTCATGTGTGGCTCTTGGCACCAGCAGTATTTCAGCAAATACTACCTTGGAGGTCCTTTTTTTTAACCTTGCACCTAAGTCCCTGAAATAATTTTTTAGGACACTCCATCTACCTCTAATTTTGTCATCGATACTGATGTGAACCATGACAGCTGGGTCATGCCCAGCCCTACCCAGTAATTGGTCCACCCGTTCCGCAATGTGTCGAAAACGAGCCCCCGGTAAGCAGAAAACTGTTCGATGGTCACGGTGACAGATTACCCTATCCGTCTTTCTAATAATAGAGTCCCCCACCACCAGGATCTCTCTCTCTCCTTTCCCATCCTTCTACTACCATCCTTACTGGATCAGTCACTCTCCCGGACGACCAGAGAAGCGTCCTGCTCCAGCAATGCCACCCCTGAACTAACATCTCCAACATCATACAACCTGGCATATTCACTGGGGTGCATTTATACAGGACTAGCCTCTCTAACGCTCTTCCCTCTACCTAGCTGTAACCTAGCTGGTAACCTAGCTGTTCACATCTGGATACTGCACCTCCATATGCCCACCCTCGCTAGGCTGGCCTCCGCCAGAACCTGGTGAGCCAGATCCAGGCTCCTCTCCGTGTTGTTTATGCCCCACAGTGTTGCCAGTTGATCCCTTATATTTAGAATCTGGGCTTCCAAACAACTAACTAGCTCACTCCTTGCGCAACACTATTCACCCATGAACGCTTGTAAAAGATGTGCATACATTGCGCACAATGTGCTCTGGGTCAAATTTTTCACTCAAGGAAGACAATGTTCTTGCAGAGTGATAATGACTGCTACTGTAGACTTGCTGGGTGATTTTAATTTTCAGTTTCCGGTTGATAGAATTTCCTATTGCATTGCAATTCACATGATTTTCTGTAATGCATAATACAGTATATTGTGCTACTGCAGTGAAAAGTGATTTGGTCATGTGACAGTGACATTTAAGGGTCATATCACTAACGTGGATGAGTTATTTTAACTACTTTTTTCTATTTTATCTGATAATGATTTTCACTTTCAAATGTTCAATTCAAATTAATTTGCTCAAAGATCATTATTTTATGTCACAATTCAGTGAGTTATGATGCATATGCTACTTGCTATTAAGATAGTAATACATTGTGGCCAAAAATAATTTCTGGACAGGTGCCCCTTGCTGACTGTATACGGGAAAAGAACTCTGGAAACAGATTTGTGGGATGAAGGTAGATAAATATATTAACATAATCAAAAGTAAACAGGAAACCTTATCATGTCACTTTGCAAGTTGTTACTTAATACATAAAGTCTAACTATATGTTTATGGCAAATTTGATGTTTTACAGAAGTTATTTTCATGGTTGCTCAGTGTTTTCAAGTCCTGCTGTCCAAGCTAAGAAGCTATGAGTGGATTTTTATGCCAACACTTCTTGTCTTTTGTTTAGTTCAAATATAAATATTGTTATGGCAGAAGCAGTGGGGTAACAACTGGGTTATAGCATGCCCTCATTGTCCCTGTGAACCCCCCCCCCTCCGTGGTGGAGGTCTGCTGTTTATAGGGGAAATGTTGGGGGGCCTGATGCCTATAGGGGGATGGTATTATTCTGCATGGCTGTATAATGTATTGCTGGGATTTGTAGTCTTCTGTAGCTGAAGGCAATATTCTGCATTCCTGTACAATCTATTGATGATATTTGTACTCCTCTCGAGCTGGTGGTATTATTCTGCATTGCAATATAATGTATTGCTGGGATTTGAGGTTATCTCTAGGTGGTGTGGTATTATTCTGCATTGCTGTATAATGTATTGATGGAATTTGTAGTCCTGTACAGCCCATGCCATTTGGCATTGGTGTATAATGTATTGCTGGGATTTGTGCTGGGATTTGTAGTCCTCTATATACTGCATTGCTTTTTAATGTATTGCGGAGATTTGTAGACCTCTATAGCTGATGATATTTGGCATTGCTGTATAAAGTATTACTGGGATTAGTACTCCTCTATAGCTGGTGCCATTTGGCATTGCTGTATAATGTATTGAATGTATAAATGTATTTTTTTGAATTATCCTTGGTACCAGAAGGACAGGGTGGAAAAGGGTGGTGATATATAATGGGGGGGGGGCAAAATGTTGTTCTGCCCCAGTGCCCTGGGCGCCCTTAACTCTGCTTACGCCACTGGGCAAAAGCCTTGCTTTTGTTGTGTATTGGGCCAGACTATTTCATGGTTGCACAAAGTGCCATGAACTTGTTTTAAAGTAAACTGTGGACTCTCTTCAAGAAATCAGAGAGGCTATCCAGTTTCTACCAAATTAAATCACAAGACATTTCCCTACTCTGGGATTGCATATAGTACGCGCATAGACGCCCGTATATACGCTCGTATATACGCGCATAGACGCGTATATACGCAATATACAATTTTGCTTGCAATGTGTCTGAATGAGGCCTAAAGCATTGTATATCACAAATACAGGTATTCCTCACTTAACGACCGAGTTCCGTTCCTACGACCAGGTCGTTAAACGGATTGGTCGTTAAGTGAGGAACACTATACAGTACTGTACTGCATTAGGACAGTACTGTATAGCGTTGCCGATGTACAGTACCGAACAGTGTACTGTACATCCGGCAATGGAAATACTTACCGAGACCTGCAGTGAAGATCGGGGGATGTCACTTCCGCCGGCGACCCGTCGCACTGACGCGCGAGGTCGGAGGTCGATCGGCGGACCGTCGTAAGTGCGAGTGGTCGCAAAACAGGTAAGTCGGTAAGTGAGGAACATCTGTATACAAATTTTCTGTTATTTAGTTTTTTTGTGATTCGGGTTCGAAAGTCAATTTGTTTCGGGATTTAGATTCGGAAGAAATTCGTTTGCGGTAGTCTGCAGGCATTTTCATGTCTGGACAAATATTCACTGCAGCAAATTGACATTAGACAAAATATTTATTTTTTTTGCAGTCTGCAGAAGAGAAAAAAAAAAAGCGTTAGGTTCCCCCGGATTGATACCAAACCTCTTAGGTCGAAGAGGAATTTTAAGGGGGAACCCATCCCCCAAAATGGGGGGGGGGAAATGTGGTGTCCCCGCTAAAATTCCTACCCAAAACCCTTAAACCGAGCACAAGCCCAACAGGGCAGGGCAGGAAAAGGGGGGGGGGAACGAGCGAGCACCCCCCTGCACCTTACCAGGCCACGTGCCCTCGGCATTGGGAGGGTGTCCCCATGCCGATGGGGACAAGGGCCTCTTCCCCACAACCCTGACCCAGTGGTTGTGGGGGTCTGCGGACAAGGGGGCTTATTTGCATCAGGATACCCCTTTAATTAAGGGTGCCCCTTGTAAATGAGTAAGGGGTACGCGTACCCCTAGTCATTCACTAAAGGGTTAAAAATCAATGTAAATAAAGAAACCACACTTTTTGAAAAAAAATCCTTTAGTTGAATAAAAAAAACAGTAGATTTTTGACTATTCCTTTTATTTTTTAAAAAAAAGACTCCATCAATGTAATCCAGCGTCAATCACGATGCACGACACCCGCCGACTTGCCAAAATAAAAAGTTCTGCCGCACGACGACACATCTGCACCCGACGAAGACTCGCCGCAAAATGTCATCTCCTGCCCGAATGTAAACAAATGGGCGGAGCGAGCGTGACGTCACGGAGCTCGTTACGCCCATTTGAGATTCTCAGCTGTCATAGAACACAATAGCATTCGGGAGCTCCCAAATGCCATTTGGGTCTGTGAGCTGAGGTGTCATAATGCTATTCATATGACACCTCGGTTCACAGACCCGAATGGCATTCGGGAGCTGACAAATAGCATTTGGGAGCTCCCGAATGCTATTGTGTTCTATGACAGCTGAGAATGTCAAATGGGCGTAATGAGCCCCATGACGTCATGGCTCGCTCCACCCATTTGTTTACATTCGGGTAGGAAATGATATTTTGCGGCGAGTCTCCGTCGGGTGCTGACGAGTTGTCGCGTGGCAGAACTTTTAATTTTGCCGAGCGTTGTGCATCGTGATTGACGCTGGGTTACATCGATGGGGCCATTTTTTAAAATTAAAGGATTTTTTTTCTAAAAGTGTGGTTTCTTTATTTACATTGACTTTTAACCCTTTAGTGAAGGAGTAGGGGTACAAGTACTCCATACTCATTCACAAGGGGGGGCAGCATCTGGGTGCCCCCTTAATTAAAGGGGTGCCCCAATGCAAATAAGCTCCCCTGCCCGCAGACCCCCACAACTAGCTGTTGCCATTCTGCATTGCTGCATAATGTATTGCTGGGATTTGTAGTCCTCTATAGGTGATGTCTGTGAAGGTTCTCATTCATCCAGGTCATGGTATATCTGTAAAAAATAAGTCAAGGCAACTGGACTTGCTGTATTTTTTCACTGCACATCCGACAAGCTTTCTCAATTCAGAATGACTTGTACAAGAATGACTTGTATGACTCTATAGCTGATGGTAATATTCTGCATTGCTGTATAACATATTGCTGGGATTTGCAGTCCTCTATAGCTGGTGCCATTCTGCATTGCTGTATAATGGATTGCTGTTATATGTATTCCTCTATAGCTTGCGGTGTTCGGCAATCCTGTAAAATGTATTGCTGGGAATTGAAGTAATCTATAGCTGATGGTAATCTGCATTGCTATATAGTTTATTGCAGAGATTTTGAGTCCCTCTACAGCTTGGAGTCTTGTAGGCAGAACTACCAGGATCACAGCGTTTGCAGCTGCGACCAGGCCCTGGCGCTCTACCACTGTCCTAAAATCATTAGTCTGTATTGTTTTAGAAAAACTGTCACATGACACTGAAAAAAAGGCACTGGTAATAGGTATCGGTGAGTACTTGAGGAAAAATATCGGTACTCGTGCTTGGTCTGGAAAAAAAATGGTGTCGGTGCATCCCTAGTGTTATTCAAACAAAAGGATGAGCTTCATATACTGGACCAAGGCATGAAATATGCCCCACACAAAATTTTAATAAGTTTAATATGTGTACATATATGTAGACATCCATAAATTGGTAATAAAGCTAAATATTAAAAAGTATTATTTGTCTGGCACAGTGTTCACTACTCAGGCTAATGTTGTTCCCATACCAATTGCACCTTTACCTAGTGGATTAAGAAACAAATCAGTATTTAATATGACACAAATAATAAATTTTTAGATATTTTTAAACACTTATTGTTGGATGATGTGAATAGTTTTAAAATACTAAAATAAAAAATACTATAAATAAAATAAAATTCCCCTAAATATTAAAAGCAAACTGTCAAAATGAAAAAAAAAATATAGTGAGCTATTCAGCAGACAAAGGTAGAGGTTTGATTTTAACAAAAAGGATTGATATGCAGAAATGGAGAGACTTCTCTCGGATACAAATTATTATACAGGATTAATATAGAGCCAGTTTGCACAGCGCTGTATAATATAAGGCCCCATTCACACCAGGGCAGTTGCGGATCAACGTGGTTTCTGCACTGATTTTAAAAGTGCTGTTTTGGGGGTTTTTAATTGCGTTTCAGCACTGAAATGCAATTAAAAATGCCCAAAACCACACTGAACAGCACAGTTCCATTGAAAGCTGTATGGAAACCTCACTGATCAGCAAGGCAAAAAAGTGTCAGGGAGCAATTCGGGCGGGGGGCGTTTCGGATCGCACGGACACACACAGTCCCCATAGCAATGTATGGGATTGTTAATGTCAGTGGATACGAGTGGCCGAACCGCCCCGGTGTGAACGGGGCCTTAGGAAGACATTACTTTAAAGTACAAATCAAGACAAGATGGTAAGGAGGGCCCCATTGTAACCTAAAGAATGACCTCACCCTGCTTATTTCAAAGAACTTAAAACATTAGTTGACAGGGGTACTAAAAGGAGGAATACTAAATGAAAAAAGCCTTTTGGTTCCCTCCTCCTCTAAATTTCCATGCAGATATGCAAGTATAATGATAATGAGAAAATGACATTTATGTACTTCTACATTTAATAAATGTACATTTCAAATTAAACTGTTTATAACATGCCACGCAAGACATGTTGATAGTTTATTGGAGTGCCCTTGCAGGTTCCAATATGTGGGAAGTATTACAAGACCTTTAAAAACCAGATTAGGGGAACATATATAAAATGTGCAGAACTTAAAAAGCATAGGAGACAATGTAACCAGAAGCCTTCCACCAAATTCATGAAAACCCTGCAACATTTTCAGTGTTAGTGGCAATGCATGAAACAAATTCAGATAATTCTTATTTGCAATGCTTTTACTGTATGGCACTGTTGTCGTGACAAAAAGAAATACTGTCATATTGGTCATAAGGAAAGCGAGGATAAATAAGATGTTTTCTATGTTGGAGTAAATTGTTGATTGTGTCATGCGTTTAAGTATGGTGTCGCATCTTTGGGACAAATCTATGACACACACTTTTTTATTCCAGGGATAGTCTTCCTTTACATTTTTTAAAACATCAACAAAAGAAACCATCATGTTTAACATTTTAAGGCATTTATAGAATAAAAATCAAAGTGAAAAAAATTGGAAGGGTTCCAATTTAAAAAAGGAAAAAAAAGGAAGTTTCCTGATTATAAAACACGTCGAATATATTCCCTGGACACACATAACCCCAAGCGAATTAATGTATATATAGATATATGTATATATGTATTATAAATTGCCTTATTGGTAATAGCTGAGATTTATATGCTTATTAGAAGTGAACAGTGCTGTAATATGGGATGTTCTGTATTGTATTTACCTGTTTGTTTATTTTTATCATATGTATATTTTTATATTTGCTATGTTGACTTGCTTTAATATAGTTTATGCATAGTATACATTTTTGTTTGGCCGCGTGGGGGGCTAATATTTTGCAATCTAAATAGCCTAATATTGCTGCCCAGTAAAGAAGAGGTAATACCTTATTTTGGAGTTCAAATAGCCTGATCTTTCTCTCCAGACAAAGACAAAGGGTCTTTTTAATACATGTTAATACTCAATCTTGGATTTTAAACAGCCTACATTTTTGTCAAATTTGGCAGCAGAATTGTCCTCTGCACACCATACAGCATCTATGACCTTAAATGCTATGAAATAGCAATGGTGCTCGCAATGATGTCCACGGATGGCGGCGTGCAAATCCAGAGATGATAGTAAAGAAGATCACCAGCACTCACACACAGTGAGTGCTGGTGATCTTCGTTACTATCATTTCTACATATTTGTCAAGTCTGGGTGACAAAACTTGTCAGCCAGGGCTTGGAGACACATTGCTAAACTCACAATAATGAGTAAGACACTTTACCAGCATAATGAAGCTCTGTAAACACACACCAATCCAATCCAATATTGTTGGATGCACTTATGTCATGTGAATGTTCCCTGCTATTTTAACCTTTTTTGTTCATAAAACAATTTACACAATGAGAAGCCTCTTTTCTCTTTCCTAAGCATTGCACACTTATATGCTGGCACACGAACATGCTGATTTGTCAGTAGGATACCCATCTACACAGAGTTCGAGAAAATAGAGGAAAAAAAGTTTTCTTAAAGGAGAACTATGGGGTCAGTGCTTTTCCACATAGTTCTCCTAAGGGTAACGGGAGGACACAAACTACTCAGTATACCGCGAGCGGTACTGAGACGCTGCAGCCGGGAACGGATCCCGACAATGCTGTCTGGATCCACCCAGCTGCGTGAATGACAGCTGGCTCTGCCTATCTAGAGGCAGAGCCAGTTGTACCCGCCCCCTCCCCGTCCGTTCCGCCAGTCAGCGCTGGAGGATCGGACAGTGGAGGGGGGGGAATCCCTGCAGGGAGCCGTGAGTGACAGTCACGGCTCTCTGCAGGGATAGATCGAGAAGTGAGCGAGCGACGGTATGTGTTCGCTCACTTCCCGATCTACTGAGCCGACCTGTGACAGTTTCATTGTCACAGGTCGGCTCAGATTATGAAATATCTTTCATAATCTGAAAGATTATGAGTGAAAATCACTCGCCTCATAATTCTCCTTTAAAGAGAGAATTATGAAGTGCTTTTAGACTTACCCTTTAACAGATGGTCATTTTGATGCCATTAACTCCGGTAAAGTATGTGGGGGGATTGCACCGGGAGCACATACACATTGGTGGATTCTTTTTTATTCAGGATTGCACATAGAGATACAGACTATTGTTTTATTATATTTCATTACACATTTTTTTTGTGTTACATGTTCTTGTTACATTACATGCACTGACAATTATTTTTCTCTGTCATTCATTGAGGAACACAGCACTTCTAAAGTCAATAACATGAGTTATACTGCATCCTGGACTGCATACTAGGTGAAAATGAAAGGGGCTAGCTGCGATAGACCATAACTCTCCCTTACCAAGCCTACTCAGTTTTTCTTAGTGCCCTTCAGGAGGTAGGATATCTTTCTCAACTGGTTCCAGACTCCTATTGGAGATTTGTACTTAAATCAGTCAACAATCCAGTCCCTTACCGAATGCAAGTCTTCCCAATTGTCACAATATCCAGAAATCCGTGCTGAATTTACCCTTTGCTCCATGGTTCTGGGCTGTCAGCCTATGGTGTTTCACAAGGCTGCAGCCAATCTGCACTCCTCCTTCCCTATTTAGGACTTCCTCACTTGTTGCTATTCGTGTGAGCAACAAGTCTAAAGGTGCCCATACACCTTACAATTATCTGCAGATTTTCTGTGGTCAGATGGAAAAAGTGCAACAGATTGGCCCAGGTGGAGATTACTTCATCCACACAGTTAAGTGTAGATTTAGGAATCTGTTTCCACCTTTTCCATATGACCACAGAAAATCTGCAGATAATTGTAAGGTGTATGGCCACCTTTATGCCTTGTATCGTACCCATTGTTTCTCTTGCAATCCCAGTGAGCCTCTTTCCCTGTGCTTTTGGGGTCCTTGTATCCAGCTGGTATCCCTGTTTGGTGTTATCCCCTGCTTTGCTCTTTGTACCCTTGCTATAGCATTTCAGAGTTTGCCTTTGTATTTTGCTGAATACTACCCTTTGCTTTAACCAGTGTGTTGTGAGTCTCTTGATTCTGCCTTCTTTGCTTATCTCCTTCCGTGTTTTCTCACTCTAGCCATTGTGTGTCTGCTTTCTCCTACCTATTTGCTTTCTTTGTACTTCAGCCTAACGTTCTCTAGTGCTCTGTTGTTTTGTTACTTACCTTCCAGTGCATCCTCCACCCTGCTACGCATTTACCCCTTCACATCTGAGCTCCACTCCTTCCTTTTGCTTTGTTCTATACTTCTATCGCACTCTTCCTGTGTGCATTTACCTCTTGGATCTGCTCTCTGTATTGAACCTTTCTACGTGGATCGCACACTCCCTGTGTGCATTTATCTCTGTGATCTGCACTTCGTATTTTACCTTCTCGGATCCTGTATCTCTTTGTATGCATGTGCAATGCACATCTCTTGTGTACTTTTCTACTTCTAAGTATTCCTCTAGCTACTTACCTTTCCTGTTTGTTACCATCTGCTGAGTGCTGTGCGTTTTGCACCTTGATGTGTGTGTCTCACTCACTTTCTCTCGCTCATTGTGTGCCTCTGTTCCCCTCTTGCTCCTCTTGGTTTCAAGTTCCCTACCTGTTCCTGTATCCAGTTCCCCGGTCAACTAGTCCTTTGCGTCTGTGCTGGAGGGCCGCAACCTGGAAGGTGTTCAGTAGCCAATCATCCTCACCATTAGAGGCTCTGTTGAATACCTGGCCCTTCTTAGATTCTGCGCCTCTAGTGCGTCCCAGATAATGCACAGGCCAATTAGTTCCTCTCTCCCTGTGACCTACATCCCAGTTATCCCTCCTGTCAGTGACTCCAACCCGATCCACAAAGCCCTAGTGCCCCGGTCACCAGACCGTGACACCAATTACCTAAAAGTTGGTGATTTCACTGCCACAGTGTCCTTGCAGATGCACACCTCAATGTTGCTTCTACAACACAAAGCTCTGCTATATGTGTCAAATCTAGATATCTGTGGATTTACAGCAAATGCCTAGGCAAGGTATTTTCACACAAGACATTTGGTGTGTACTGCCACCAGGGACATGTACCATAGCCAAAATATAGCGTACAGCAGGGAGCAGTTCCTTTTCATTTTCAAGCAACTTCGAAGGTAACATGCAAAAATCCTTTAATTAAGAGGTTTAATACAAATCCTTTAATTGAGATGTTTAATACAAATCCTTTCATTGAGAGGTTTGGAGGATGCTTTTACGCTGTACATGGTGTTATGGGCCCGTATGATTTTCAGACACAGACAGCCACTTTGGTTATAGAATTAGCTGTAGATGTAACGATCGCGGCTGCGCTCCACCGTGGAACGCAAGCCGCGGGACGGAAGTAGATGAGCCGATGCGTTCCAGCGTGGAACACATCGGCCCCTATGACGTCGGCAGCTCCTCCAACACTCCTCCCCTATAAAAGGCTGACAGAAAGATCAGTATGGCGTTCCACTATTGCCAGTGAACGCCAGCTGACAACCAGAGATCCCCTTCCTGGACCATTGGACCTGTTGCCTGGAAGAACCATTTTTGTGCTAGGATATCTAATAGCAAGTATTGCCTAGTCTGTGACAGCCTGTCCCAGCTAGAGCTCTCTGAAGTCATTATTTTGATCTCATGCAACTGCTGTATGGACTTCCTCATTACTATCTGAGCCACACCATTTAAAGGGGAAGTGCTGATATTTATTTTTGTTGATACTCCTTACCAAAGTCGTATTATTTGAACCTGCTTGAACCACACATAATAGTTGTAACCCAGGTATGCTGTAATACCCTGGGGCTACTCGTGTGCATCACCACTTAAAACAAAGTAATTGCGGCATATGATGGTAGAGCTCCTAACTCTCCGTTAATGTTTGAGAGTGACGCCTGGAGCTCGCCCCTACACCTGAGCTAGGCACACTCCGCAGCTGAGATTCATATATCCTGACCTAGCCGTTACAGTAGAATTTTTTTTTAACTTTTACATTTAGCTTGACTTACATACAGCAGAAGTCCCCCTAAATCTGATTTAATTCATTTTTTTAAAAAAAGGCTTTTTTCCAGGTAGTTTTAATAGCAACACATTCTTTTTTTTTTTTTATCAACCGGTAATAGGCCTAAAATCTGCAGGCTGACGCTTTTAATACTTGTTTGAAAAAAAAAAACTGCCTCTGCTTGGGGTCACCGCATTTTAGCCTAGTCTTGCTTTTCAAAACTGACCTGTCATTGACCAATTTTTACACATCTGAGCTATATCCTTCTTAGTTTGTCACTCAACAACTAAAGGTCGCTGCTGTCCTTAAAGCGACACTAAACTCAGAAGTTAAACCTTAAAAATACATTCAAGTACTATAACCATTAACAAAAATGTAGCATATTTGTATATCTCGGCTATAGATTCTCAAAGAAGAACTCCATCAACATTTTTTATTAACCCTTGCAGTGGGGGTACCCCTACACTGCAAGGGTTAACTGCTCGTTTTTGTCTAGGTTTAAAAAAAAAGTTACTCACCTGAGCCAGCTTCTTCCTAGTCTGGTCCTTCCAGCCTCTCTCCCCTTCCTCTGCAGTAGTCTAATGTCCCATAAATCATCACGTTCTATACATAGTGTTTAGATGCGAGGACGCCAAGGGACTTTCCAATGCTACAGCGTAGGAATAGACAGGCTGGAAGAAGTGCTGTCACAGCCTGCTTGAAGCTTCGGGTGATCATAACTTGTTATTTTTTAACCTAGACAAAAATGTGCACCCTTGCAGTGTAGGGGGTAGCCCCACTGCAAGGGTTAATACACTTTTTTCCTGGAGGTTTTCTTTAAATCATCTCTGAATTAGTGTTGGCACTGTCCTTCCTTATGGAGGGTGGCTACTTTTCTTCCCAATGGTCCCTGTGTGTGTTGTAAAGTAGCCACTGCTCCAAGCTCACTCTTGTGATGGACTACAATCTCAGCACAAATTATTAAACTAGTGAGATTGTAGTCCATCATGGGAGCGAGCTTGGAGCCGTAGCTACTTTACAACACACATAGGGGAACAAAAGAAACCACACTATAGAAGGAAGGACAGTGTCAACACCAATTCAGAGATGATTTGAGGATCTGCAGCTGAGTGATACACAAATAAGCAACATTTTTGTTAATAGTCAAGGTATTTGAATGCATTTTTAAGATTTAATCCCTGAGTTTGGTGTCACTTTAAATGAACCACAAACTAACAGGGTTATTCGCAAAGCTGCTGAAAGTAGCCGAGTGAATAACCCAGCCGAAGTGAAGTGAGCCGAACGCTGTTCAGCTATTCACTTCTGGCTTGTACAGCTGATTCCAGCCGTACATCGGCTAAAATCAGCCGTGCATCGGCTGCCTTTGGTCAGCCGAACATGCTGTGCAGATATTTAAAAAAAAGGAATCTTTAATATCACCTTAAGCCTAAACTTTTAGGCTTAGGCTCCCACCATCTTTTTCTACACATTTAGGATTGTTGGTTGGTGCCAGTGGCCAAACTACACCCAGCCACATCTGAGGGAAACCTTTGGGATAGCGGATGTAAAATAAATGTGGGGCTATGGTGTTTTTTTGTACACACAGTTTTTTCTTCTAAAATAGTGGAGTGCTGTTAAAAAAAAAAAGACTTGCTGGGCAAATACTTACAAGATTACAAGACATGCTATTCTAGGCCAAGAAGGTTTGCAGACATTTTTTCAATTCTAATTGGCCATGATTCGCCTGGCAAAAATGCAGGAACAAAAACACCTGTACAACAGATTAGTGTGCAGCACCCCCCATACACCATGTTGTGCATGCTGCACCAGCAGCGTGTGAGCTCTAAACAACTACCTATGTGACTATGGGACAAGGATTGGCTCTGGGGAGATGGGTTTTCCCCCTGCTGATACTACTTATCCATTTAGCCCCTCTTTCATGGTGCTTCAAAAATGGGAAGCTGTGAGATGGTGGGGATAAGTAACACCATACCTTTTTGTCTTCCTTCTGGAGCGTACACTATTTGACTTTGTAGACCAGGCACTGGAGGCACAGCAGCAGAAGGGACTCCAGAACGGGAAGAACATGATTCTGGTCTTCTACAGCCACCAGCTACCCATCTTTGGTAAATGCAGGATAATGGGCAGGCAGCAGAAAATGGAGGATAAGCAATTAATGCAAGCTCTATTTCTACTGATTGAACCCCTGGAACTAGAGGCAGAAAAAGTATCCGGAAGGTCGAGTGCACAGAAGAGCTTGGAGATCTGCATGTGCCCATGTGATAGCCTATGGTCCACTGCATAGGGTCACAGCTGTATGCACATATGTGCTAAGGTGCAGGGGCTGACTGGCAACTTTTAGCCCAGGGGGCAAGTACAACCCAGAGGTGCAGGCTAATGCATGTGCTCATGCACGTGTGCGTTAGCGTGAATGACCGTGCATGCCCAGCACTAGCTTTGGCACCAAGAGTCCTATTTAAAATGCAACACAGCTGAGGAGAGTTGCTGAGTGGTTGCCAGCTCCTATGACCTATTACTTTTATATGTGGGTAGGGGTGAGCAGTCAGAGGACTCTGGGTCCTCAGCTACTGGCAACTTTTGTCACGTGAGGTAAATCATACTTGGTTTGGGGTGCTGCTTCTGTTGTCTTTAAGCAAAGCTTATTTAAAAAAAAAGTAATAATAATTCCATAGCTAAATGCACTGACAAAGTATACTGTTGATGAGGGTTTGTTTTTTATTAAACAATAATAAATGCCTCCTTTGTGACATTTGTGTATTATAGTGATCTGGGTTTCTGTAAAGCTCCTATACCCCAGTGGACCCCTCTTGCAGTCCTTAAACGGCCCCCCTCCTTCCTTGTCCTCAGGTGTACATTGCTCTTTTGTTAGCATAGGGCCCATGTAAGAAACTTTAGTAAGTGAAAGAAATGGTGAAACATTCTTTCCATCCAAGAAATGCTCAGGTCTGAGCAAATCCTGGTCAGAGCTGTTAATATACCATTGAGTTAATTGGGTGTAGAGCTGATTAGGTGTCCCTAGACTATACTGGTTGGAGGCAGAAGAAACATCAAGGGTCTAACAGACTTCTGATGTCAGCATAAAGAGTACCTGTCATTGCTTATCAGCTCCCTTGTCATATTAGTAAGGGGAAAAAAAAGTAAGAATCTGTATTTAAATGAAAATATAATAAAATTTAAAAAAAATTTAATTAAAAGACCACTTCCCCACCCACATGCACATGCACATACGTAACTCAGAATTGAAGGTCTGTAGTGGTTTTTAATGCATAGTTTATTTACAGTTATAGGTATCTTCATTTTTTGCCATTTCACAAACCCACACAATTTTGAGCCCAGAAAAACCTAGAAAGTCCCACCATCCACTGAGAACACTGCTGCAGCATGTGTACAGTGCATATGCCTTTTTTCAATATTCATTGTCCTTTTTCATTGCTATTGCTTTTTTCATTGCTAGTGACTTTCATTCCCTTGACTATCAATATCTAGTACTAAAATGCTGTGCAGGCTGCCTTTCCTTTGAACTTGACTAACACAGGTTAGGTCATTGTAATTTTGCACACGACAAAAGGCACTGAGATAAAGTACACATGATATGGACACTTTCCATGGGTGTATTCAGGCATTAGAACATGATAAACCTAGCTCTATTTGGTCAAGGTAAATTGTGTGAAGCAGGAAAATAAAATCTGCACTATCTGTATAACAATCTTTTGGACTGTATACAGAAAGCCACCTGTGCTTTGGGTGCACCACTATATTTATTTGCAAACAGCCTTCTGTGTGCATTTCTGAGAAATGTGCAACGCAGCACCAGCCATCCTGCACATATACAATGAACCAGTCAGCATTAGATATTTATAAACACTCATCATAAAACCAGAAAATAGACAGCAGCATTTTATAGACAGCAGTTAAAACCCAACTAAGGTGTTACAAAACACAGCACTAATATTTTGTTGGATTTAAACAAAATTTTGCCAGCTATTACCTTTTGAGTGGTTTGTCCACTCAAAATGGAGATTTCTGTGATGGGTTTACACTAGTAAATAAGATGCTGGCCTCTCATACCTGTTGTACATTCCATTTACAAGATATCCACTCTCAATATTACCCTGTTTACATTGTATACAAGTCACCACAAGGTCACTTGTATACCTTTTTAAATGAGAAGGCAATGTGCTTACCTTTCCAGTAGCATCTGTTTTGAAATGCTGAGGCTTTGCTTCTTCCCTGGTCTCTGCAGGTATGCGGCCACTCTGGGTAGGTTGAATACCTGCCCACCATCACACAATTTGGTTCCCCCACAGCATTGTACTTCCTGTAGTGATGTACAAGCCAGCGAGAGCTACCTTCAGCATGCAGGGGGTTGAAAGGGGCAGGTATTGTACACACTTGGCAATGTGGAATACCTATAGGAGCAGAAGGAGAGGGGATGGCAGTGCATTGAAGTAAATGGCACCGCAAACCACGTCCACAGTGCGTTCTGCAAAAATGCTGCAAGCACAAGTACTTTAACTCCCTGTCTTTAGCTGGTCACACTATTTACAATCTGTAAAATCTGCTTAGATTCATAAACAATTAAGTAGCATTATGATCAGGGCCGTAACTGCAAATCATGGGGCCCCATAGCAAAACTTTGGGCCCCCCAGCAACTCTCTCTGTAGAAGCTGGCAGTGTCAATTGTGACAATACGTGTCATTGATTTTAACATGAAGTATGTATAAAGGACAGGCAGCAGGAGTGCTGTCAGCACAGTCAGTAAACTATTAGGGCCAGTTCACACCACAAAGTGTGCATTCCAGAGCGGTCGGCCTCGTCCGTCTCCCTGCGTTCAGGGGTGGGAGAGGGGATGGCAGTGCATTGAAGTAAATGGCACCGCAAACCACGTCCACAGTGCGTTCTGCAAAAATGCTGCAAGCACAAGTGCAAGCACTATTTTTGCAGATAGCACTGAACCGTAACGCAGGCACTAATGTGCCACGCGTTCAGGTGTGGGCGATCGCACTGCGGATGGGTGGAGGCGGCCCATTTGTGTTCCAGTGCGTTCTAGAGGCTGAATGCTCTGGAACGCACTCTTTGTGGTCTGGACCGGCCCTTAGGGAGGAGTGTTGGGGGATAAAAGTTTTAGTAGCACTAATAATAATACCAATAATTTAGGGCTGTGAAAATTAAAGATTAATTTCTCGATTAATCGTTAAACTTTTTGATAGATTAAAATAATTTTGATCGCTAATGAAAACACTCATCTCTCCGCCGGCTTCCAGGGGTCACTTAGGCGATCCGGTGACGTTACGGACATCGACGTCACCGGACTCCTCCCCCCTTCCCCAAGTGGCTCCGTCGGCTAACCAAGGGAAGGGGATATAACGTGCTAGATTAGTGTGATCCTAGTTAATGTTATTACTTAATTGCTGTATGTGTATAGGCCAATGTAGTTGGATCTGTATGTGCATTATAATTAATAGAAATTAATCGATTAAAATTTTTTTGATTATTCTAACATGAACATTTTAATCATTACCAGCCCTACAATAATTATATATGATGATAAAATGATTAAAGCTCTTTCACACACCTACTCTTCAACCCTAATACAAACTTCTTTAAACTCTAGCTTCATTAAACTTTTTTTTGTAGAACTACAAACCTCAGCCCTCCTATAAGGTTTTAACAGAGATGACACTGAGATTTGTGACTGCATTAAGCATACGGGGTTCATTTCAGTCTGTTGCAGAAGTTCAGAGGGCAAAAAATCTACAGGCTACAAGATATATAAGCAAGTGATTCTCATGTTGGGTATACAATCTGCGGCTAAAAGACGGGCTGAAGGACGAAAGTATAACAGATTCTTCCATCAACGCAAGTGAAGATGGAGAAATTCCCTGCTATTTTGCATTGTAATCTAACAGCAGCCGCCGGCCACTTTCAGAATACCCACAGAATCAGCTGCAAGCTTCATCTGGCTGAGATGTTTCTTACCTGCTTCTTCAATCAGCTGATTGAGCCAGGGCAGGGACGTGCGGTCTAGGGAGGCAGATGAGGCAGAGCCTAACCTTCCTTTATGGAAGAAAAAGCTGCCAGCTTCAAGTCTGAAGCTGACAGATTTTTTTGCATTCAGACCGGCTTCTAAAAGATTACACAGCAAGGAAAGCCCCTGGCTCCTACCTCCCTCCTCCCACTGGCAGAGCAGTTTCCTCTCCTACCTCACACGCTCGGTGACTGGGCCTGGAGCAGGCCAGGGGGTGCATCACCAGTCACTGACCTCACCATACATTCCTGGATTGAGGGATGCCGGGCAGAAGGGTGTAGACAGTGACACCTACAGTGCAAATTTTGTGATGAACCAGCCAAAATTTGCATAGTGCATAGCCTATTTTTCTCCACAAAGGAGGATCTGTGACTAGAGGATCCTGAGGTCTGACCTCAGCCCTTCTATTTGGAGACTTCAAAGTTTAGTTTTTCTATTCAGCCTCCCCCCGATGTGCCCCCCTCCTACCCCATGCCCCATAGCAGCCACCTGGGTTGCTATGGCTATTGTTATGCCGCTGATTATGACCTACATCAGGAGAAGGCAACCTTGACATTCCAGCTGTGGTAAAATTAAAAATCCCATGAGGCACTGCAAGATTCTGATAGCCACAGGCATGACCCCCAGAGGCAAATGCATGATGGGATTTGTATTTTCACAACAGCTGGATTGACAAGGTGCCTACCTCTGACTTACATGAACACATAAATAATTTGCATTTGATCAGGTAGGTTCTTTCACTACACATTCAATGGTAAATTAAAAGGGGATTGTACAAATTGATTCAAATGTGTAGCCAGCTATTCACTCTCAATCCTTCTGCTGCAATGTGCCTGCTCCTTACAGGCACATTCTGCATGTACAATACAACAAATAAGTGTAAGACTGGTGGCTAAGTGGCTTGTTGGAAAGTAGACTTGTGCGCCGTCAAAAAATGTGTTCCGTTTCGGCATATCCGTTATTTCGTAATTCGTATCCGAAACTCAATTCGGATTCGTACGAAATACGAATTTTCGCTAGTTTCGGCACATTTTCGTAACTTTATGAACATTCGTTATGATGAAGTTAAAAAGCAAAAATACCTTTGATAAAATTGGAGTCGATGTGGTAGTTGTTTTTTAATCCAAAATACGAATTCCGTTAACGGATTCCGTATCCGAATTTCGTATTTCGGATAAAAAAAAACTACCATCAACTCCAATATAAATGTACTTTGCTTTTTAACTTCAATATAACGAATGTTCGTAATGGAACGAAAATACGTCAATGGAATTTCGGATTTCCTGCCTGTATTGTAATGCAACTCTCAGCAGCAGAAGAGAAAACCTCTGATTGGTCAACCAAAACGAAATACGAATTCCGTATCCGAATTTCGTATTTCGTATTTTTTTAAAAACTACCATCAACTCCAATATAAATGTACTTTGATTTTTAACTTCAATCTAATGAATGTTCGTAACGGAACGAAAATACGTCAACGGAATTTCGTATTTCCTGCCTGTGTATTGTAATGCAACCCTCAGCAGCAGCGGATCCGTATTTCGGATTTAAAAAAAATCTTGTCATGTTGTTCAACCTCATTTACAGGGGTAATATTAGTTCCTGTTTCAAAGAAATTTGGATCCGAAATTCGTTAACGGAATTTCGTATTTCGGATATAATTCGGAAACTGCAATTTGGATTTCGGAAGCTTCCGAATTTACGAATTTCAGGATAATTCGTATGAATTTCGATTCGTAACGAAACGAATCGCACATGTCTATTGGAAAGCTGGGGTTCAGATCCCACCAGGGCCACTATGTTTTCCCTGTGCTTGTACTAGATTCCTTTAAATGCTCCAGCTTCCATTCACAAACCACCTAACCAAATATGGTCAGCTAAGTGACTATAGTCCAAAACTTTATCCTAATGTGTGTATGCCTGTATGACTGTGATAGTAATTAGTTGCTAGCCTCTTTGGGCAACGGGACCAGTGTCAGCAGTAAAAATGAGTGGAGCTATTTCTCCATTGGCAAAATTACATCACACAAGGAACTCTCAATTAACTTGAAAAATATATTTATTTTAATGTAGCGGGTGTGTTTTTGGGGTTTGTATAGAAGGGTTAGTTTGTTTAATTTAGTGTTCTTTGTATTTGTGTTTTTGTGTCTATTTGATCATTACTTGTTGTTCTTCTTTATTTTTTTTAAATTTTATCCCCATACGCACTGTATGTTTTTTTTATTTTTGCAAAATAAAATGTAACCTAATGAAGCTAATAAGGGGCTGTTTTTTGGAAGAAAAACTGGATATTTGAAAGAAAGTTCTACAATTCTCAGACATTTAAAGCCCATTTCACTATTAAAACTACCATAATCTCTCATTCCTAGTTGACCACAATGCATTTTGCCAACATTTCACTAAAATATTTTGATTTTTGCCAAAAATTCCATAACATGAAAACCCTTCAAATTGGCTAATGTCTTCTCAGCAGTTCCACATATTCTCTGATATGTTGCAGAAGTTTTTGGTGCTGTATACATTGCTGAACTATTGGTTGTGGTAGTCCAGCAGGCCTGGGAACTGGCTCCTTAAACCCCCAATAAATATCAAAAGATAGCGAGTGATTCAAAACACCAAATTTTAAAAATAATTTATATCCTATAGTACAAACCATCCCTAACCAGAAACACAGAAGTAGAAACAGTAACATATACACCATGACTGTGTTTTTGCGCCCCATTTTCTCCTGCATTGTCAAACTCACCCCTGTTCCTCCTTCTCAGCAGTAGCACCGGCTCTCCCTTTGACAGCCTGTACAACTGCTTATTACAGGTGCCCAAGCCACAGGATGTTACAATAGCAGCTGGATTTGCTGTCAAATTTACAACCTTGACCTGTTCTGTGTATAAGTGCTGAGCACCTGTCAAAGGATCAGTTAGCCCTGCTCACTAAAGTAGGATGTAATGTGTAGGGCTAAGCTGCTACTTTCCCAACTGCTCCTCCCTGAGTATTAGGAGCACTGACAGTGGTTCCTCATTCACAGAGCAGGATAAGTCTGACCCTGCACATGAGCTGGGTCAGTGTGCTGGCTCAGATGCATATGGACTCTGTGACCATAATCTGTATCTAATGGGCACAAAGGGAGTATTAGCGTTCTAATATACTAATCTTCATTAAAAATAAAAACTCTGTCACAACAGTAAAATAAAAACACTTTTATACTTTAATCTGCTTTTTTTTTCTAGAAAAATACCGTATTGGTTTACAGGCATCTGTATTCAACAAGTCAGTATTAAAGCTTCCTGACAGCATATATGGTAGTAACATCACCATTATTAAATTGTACACTTAATCCTGTTTACATGGACATATTTCAATAAGCATTCAATGTATTATCTATTCCACTAGGATCTGCTTCAAGGTCCTTCAACATGCTGAAATATGTTAACCAGCCAAGCAATAGAGAAAAATGCGAGAGGACAATAAGACTAAGAAATCTCTTCCTAGTCACAGCTGGTGCGGCCTAGTCTTGGTGGAAGAGGAAGAAATAGGGAAAGTTCAGGAAAAGTAGAGAGTAGAATTAGAAAAGGGTTAGTCATAGTTTCCCCGAGCCTTTAAAGTCCAGTGATGAGTGTAGAATCCACAGTTCCCATATTTTGGCAAATGTTTTGTCAAATATAACTGTGTGTTCTTGTTGATAACCATGATCCAATAAAACTTATGCTTGGCAAGTTTTATAGGAACCACCAGCTTTTTCGAACTTTTTGTGATTGCTAGTCTAACATCTAGTAGTATATAAGACAATAACCTTTTCAATAAGGATGTCCCGATACTACTTTTTTAAGACCAAGTACAAGTACTTGCCCTCATGCACTTGCCGATACCAATTACCTGATACTTTTTCTTAAAGTGACATGTGACTTTTTTCTAAAACAACACAAACTGATGATTTTAGGGCAGTTTCTCACCAGGGCTAAATACAGATGTCTGCAGATCACAATACATGTCCATAGAGCAGCCCAATACATGATCCCCCC
>NW_017307016.1:0-851 GCF_000935625.1 Nanorana parkeri
AGTGCATCAAATGACTGCAGATCTCAATCAGGGATCCTCTCCAGTGATCTCTGAACGAACTGTTGGCCGTACACTGCATCGTATGGGATATGGAAGACGAAGGTTCCAACACCTTTGCTGTCTGCTGGTAACAAGATAAAATGTCTCCGAATCGCACAGCAACACAAGGATTGGACAGTCGAGCGTTGGAAGCAAGTCATGTGGTCCGATGAATCACGTTTCCAGTTGCCTCATGCAGATGGCAGAGTGAGAATTTGGCGGGAACAGCATGAAAGCATGCACCCCACATGCATGAGTACAACCCTTCCAGCTGGTGGGGGCGGAGTTATGGTTTGGGGGCGTGTTTTCCTGGCATGATTTGGGCCCTTTAATTCGTCTGAATAGCACAACATACCAAAGTATCGTCGCTGATCAACTTCATCCGATCATGTTGATGGCGTATCCCAATGGAGACGGCTTCTTCCAACAAGACAATGCGCCATGCCACGGCGCTCGTATTGTGCAGGAGCGGTTTCAGGAACACGAGGGAGACTTCACCTTGCTTAGGTGGCCCCCGCAATCACCAGATCTCAATCCAATTGCAGCATTTGTGGGACGAAGTTGAAAGAGCCAATCAGGCGGCCGGTTCCACAACCATCAAATCTCACAGAACTGGACGGCGCCATTCATCAGGCGCGGCGTCAGATTCCTCGCATCGCCTTTCACCATCTCGTGGAGTCAATGCCAAGAATCGCCGCAGTATTGAAGGCAAAAGGTGGCCCAACGAAGTACTGATGGGGGGGAGGGGCAAAATAATCTGGCCACTCAGTGTATAGGACAATGTATAGGGGGGTCACTATAGTGGGGTATAT
>NW_017307016.1:4216-8917 GCF_000935625.1 Nanorana parkeri
GCGGGGTCACAACCTTACTTCATGTTTCACTCCTATAGGATGTCTATAGAATGGCTTTCATGAGCCTGTAGAAATGCATCCATCGGGTTCCCTGATTCCAGCATCACCCCTCCCTTCCAGAGAACCCCCACACACTCACACACTGGAACAAGAGAGGGAGGTTGCACAGAGTGACAGAAATCTGTATTTCCACACAGAAAACTTCTCGATCTGACTCCATCGGATTTAATTAAACTGAAAGGTGAATGTTCTGACTTCGGCGCGGCTTCAGCGTTTCCTGGACGGAATTAGCGGCTCGCCGATTGATTTTATTTATTGCCGGAGCTTTCAACACTTGTGAAAGGTATTGATTCCAGCAACAGGAGAGGATGAGAAACAATAAAGATCCACAGAAAAAAAAAACAGCCAATTTCAGCGATCCTCACAAGGGGCTACCGAACAGGATTGTTTCCTGTGAGTCACCGAGATGAGCCGGGAGGTTTATGAAATCAGTTTTAATGTGGATCCGCCCGATAGATTCCTCAGCAATATGACTTCTGAAGAGGCGGAGGGACCTGATAATTGCACAATAGGGAAAGGTGTCGCTCCCTATCCATCATACGAGCGGTGTCACAGTTATTGTGTTTTATTTTGTGTGAATAGAAATGTTGTCACTTCCTGTATATAATAGTGTTCGGGTCTCAGGCCCACGAGGCGTCAGCGAGGATCACTAGAATGGGCGGGTTTCATTTACACACTTGTCCCTGTGCCCAGGACACTGTCACCCCGCCCATGGCCCACACTTGACACGCCCACTTTATGGGTGGTCACACCTACTTTCTGGCACATCCCACCCCTAAATATGTCGGAAACCACCCACTCAATGTCACAATAATCCCCCCAATTAATGCTCAGTAACTCAAATAAGGGTGATACTGTGATCCCAGGACACAGTATCATCGGGACACAGCCTGGGACACGGCATCATCAGGACACAGCCCAGGACACGGCATCAGGACACAGCCTGGGACACGGCATCAGGACACAGCTTGGGACACGGCATCAGGACACAGCCCAGGACACGGCATCAACAGGACACAGCCCAGGACATGGCATCATCAGGACACAGCCCAGGACACGGCATCATCAGGACACAGCCCGGGACATGGCATTATTGGGACACAGTATCATCGGGACACAGCCCAGGACATGGCATCATGGGGACACAGCCTGGGACACAGCATCAACAGGACACAGCCTGGGACATGGCATCATGGGGACACAGCCTGGGACACGCATCATGGGGACACAGCCTGGGACACAGCATCATCAGGACACAGCCTGGGACACGGCATCATTGGGACACAGCCCAGGACACGGCATCACCAGGACACAGCCCGGGACACGGCATCATCAGGACACAGCCTGGGACACAGCATTATGAGGACACAGCCCGGGACACGGCATCATCAGGACACAGCCTGGGACACAGCATTATGAGGACACAGCCCGGGACACGGCATCATCAGGACACAGCCTGGGACACAGCATTATGAGGACACAGCCCGGGACACGGCATCATCAGGACACAGCCTGGGACACAGCATTATGAGGACACAGCCCGGGACACGGCATCATCAGGACACAGCCTGGGACACAGCATTATGAGGACACAGCCCGGGACACGGCATCATCAGGACACAGCCTGGGACACAGCATTATGAGGACACAGCCCGGGACACGGCATCATCAGGACACAGCCTGGGACACAGCATTATGAGGACACAGCCCGGGACACGGCATCATCAGGACACAGCCTGGGACACAGCATTATGAGGACACAGCCCGGGACACGGCATCATCAGGACACAGCCTGGGACACAGCATTATGAGGACACAGCCCGGGACACGGCATCATCAGGACACAGCCTGGGACACAGCATTATGAGGACACAGCCCGGGACACGGCATCATCAGGACACAGCCTGGGACACAGCATTATGAGGACACAGCCCGGGACACGGCATCATCAGGACACAGCCTGGGACACAGCATTATGAGGACACAGCCCGGGACACGGCATCATCAGGACACAGCCTGGGACACAGCATTATGAGGACACAGCCCGGGACACGGCATCATCAGGACACAGCCTGGGACACAGCATTATGAGGACACAGCCCGGGACACGGCATCATCAGGACACAGCCTGGGACACAGCATTATGAGGACACAGCCCGGGACACGGCATCATCAGGACACAGCCTGGGACACAGCATTATGAGGACACAGCCCGGGACACGGCATCATCAGGACACAGCCTGGGACACAGCATTATGAGGACACAGCCCGGGACACGGCATCATCAGGACACAGCCTGGGACACAGCATTATGAGGACACAGCCCGGGACACGGCATCATCAGGACACAGCCTGGGACACAGCATTATGAGGACACAGCCCGGGACACGGCATCATCAGGACACAGCCTGGGACACAGCATTATGAGGACACAGCCCGGGACACGGCATCATCAGGACACAGCCTGGGACACAGCATTATGAGGACACAGCCCGGGACACGGCATCATCAGGACACAGCCTGGGACACAGCATTATGAGGACACAGCCCGGGACACGGCATCATCAGGACACAGCCTGGGACACAGCATTATGAGGACACAGCCCGGGACACGGCATCATCGGGACATAGTTTGGGACGTCAGTAAATCAGTTTGGGTCAGTTGGCATCTATTGGTTTGCCTGATGGTATATAAAGGGAGCAGACTAGGAGTCGCGGTGGGCTGAGCCTCTCCCAGACAAAGTCTATATACCCAGAAGTAACAATTGAAGTTTTAGGTGTCGGTATCCCGGCGCGTTATGCGGTAGATCCGGTTTTGATCCTCCGACGTCATCCACCACAACGAGGCGGAGGGGGTTGGATGTTATTTTGTGGGGAAAAGAAAACAACAAAGATTATTTTAGCAAAGAGACCTCGGAGCTGTTTGGGAAATTCATGCAAAACCCGGCTGCCCGTGGCAACGAGTCGCTTTGCATTACAATGTCTCAGTAAATGAAGAAGGAAAGGAAAACGCCGTATCAGCCGTTGCTATGGACACTTTTCCCTGAAACTGCTTTTCCAGCCCGGCGTCAAATGTCAATTAAATTTCCCTGTACAGGTTAGGCGGTGGGAGGCAGACACCTCGCTGGTTGCTATGGCCACCGTCACCGGGTTTTACTTTGCTGCAACTTTTACAGATCGGAATAGAATGTTCAAAGGAGGCAACTTATCCCTCCATTAGGAACTAGAGACACAGCGGTGACACACCCGACGCTCCGAGTGCGACGGTGACACCGCACTAGAAACTTTCGCGGAGTTACAGAGATACATGAAAGTAGGTCCCGGACATGTCACAATATACAGCAACGGGATCATTATTAAGGAAAGCTCCGACTTTTAACATTACAAAGTTGTCCACGAGCTCCAGTCAGTGACTTTACCTAGGCTGAGATGATGTCATCAGTCTGCTGCAGGCAGGAGGAAGCATTTCCTCATTCCCCCCTCCCCCCAGTGATCAGTCTGCTGCATGCAGGAGGAAGCATTTCCTCATTCTCCCCTCCCCCTAATGATCAGTCTGCTGCATGCAGGAGGAAGCATTTCCTCATTCTCCCCTCCCCCAGTGATCAGTCTGCTGCATGCAGGATGAAGCATTTCCTCATTCTCCCCTCCCCCTAATGATCAGTCTCCTGCAGGCAGGAAGAAGCATTTCCTCGTTCTCTCTCCCCCCCCAAGTGATCAGCCTGCTGCAGGCAGGAAGAAACATTTCCTCAGTCTCCCCCCCCCTGTAACTTTGTATCCAGTCACAAAGTTAGTGGCGGCAGCAGGGACTGATCTGTGTCAGACATTTCTTGGTGTCTTTGCCAAGAACTGCACAGACACCAGGATATATATGATTGTGCCATCTCTGAGGCAGAAACTCAGTCCGGTAGAAGATGGCTGAACAAAGATGGCGCGATTCTTCTGGAGAGAAAGGCAGACGAAGTCATTGTCAGGGGGAGTCATGTGATCTGCGTGAGATGTAATAAATACCTGGAAGCATGACACTGAGCATGAAAAATATATCTGATGACAGGTCCACTTTAACTTCATTCGGTCAGCTCCATTTGAAGGGAAGCAGTCACAGTTTGACGACGCGGCAGGAAAAAAAGCTCCGATCTATAGTCTCTGCGCCACGTGTGCGTTCTGGCTTACGCATTTCGAGGACAGACTTCAAAGCTCTGAGCGGGAGGGTTCGCCCCCCCTTGGATGGATTTCATGCCACATGTATGACTGTATGTGACAAGATGTGCGCGCGCATCAATAAAACGATCACTGCTTGGAGATTGAAGCGCGGTGTGCCGGTGACTTACTTTACTATATACATGACTGTAAGACACAACGTTATAATAAAGTTTATTGAAGACATCAGCGAATCCTCATTTCTGCTCTACAACACCCAGCGACGGTGCTCCAGCCTGGAGAGAGCGCGGCAAGGCCGAGGATATTACCGGTCATTCTGCCGGGAAAACTGGAATTGACTTTGGATGGAAATCCTTTGATATCAGAACGTATCCGTTCATCGCTCGAGCGCCGACACATTGTATCCGTGACACCCGGAATGTTTCCTTCCACCCAAACACCCCCCCCCCCCCGGGGCGGGAGCCCCTCACCCCCCCCCTTTGT
>NW_017307016.1:8930-13587 GCF_000935625.1 Nanorana parkeri
CCCCCCAGGACGGGACGCACTTCACCTCCTCCATTGGTTTCCTCTGAAGTGCGATTGTAATCAATACAAACTGATAATAATAATCAAGAATTGGAATGATCAATCGATCAGAACGTTGAATTATAAAAATAACGAATGATTCAATAAAAATAAAGTATTGGCATTATTTGATATTGATCGATCAGATCGCTGAATCGTTATATTAGCCGCCGATCAGATTAAAACGTCAGCACACAAGGCCGGCCATACAACCGACCAATAAGCACAATCAATGTAACCAATTATGGAAAGTCACAGATACTTATTGGATTATCTGTTTACAGTCCATTGATACATTGTCTAACGATGAAACGTTTACGGCCAATCAGGATGGAGATGCCGCGGCGCCGTATAGCAGGTCTGAGGGCGGCCGATGAGTCTTCTTGTGTTTTTGGTGCTCTAACATTTGCTTGTCAATCGTCCTCTTCATCTATCCGCCGCGTTTCCCCCGATAATAACAATCCGTGTACCCATTGCACTCCTTACCGCTGATCCGTGATGATGGGTTGGGTGCATCAGTAGTCGCCGGATGGCCACCGTCTGAATAGGATATAGGAAATTATGGACACCGGCACTCCAAGGTAGAAAAACGTCTCTTTATTGACGTATACATGCAACAAAAATATTGCAACATTTCGGGGTCGCACAGGATCCCCTTCATCCCCTTCACACTTGTTCTGCCTGATGAAGGGGATCCTGTGCGGCCCCCGAAACGTTGCAATAAGTGTTTTTGTTGCATGTAAACGTCAATAAAGAGACGTTTTTCTACCTTGGAGTGCCGGTGTCCATAATTTCCTATATCCCCCGATAATAAGACACTGTCTTATATATTTTTTTGGCTCAAAAAACCACACCAGGTCTAATTTTCGGGGGAGGTCTTATTATTTTTTTAATGTACAACAATCCAAAGTTAATGAAAATCCAAATAAATAATCCAAAATGGCAAAGTTAGGAATCGGGTGATCAGGGCAATGAGGGGGGGCCGCACCTTTCCAAGAGCAATTTGGTAACCAGAATGGGCGAAGCGCGCTTTCACTATCGATTCCTCACAGGCGGAGCGCATTTGGTATCACTCCGCCTGTGACAGGAGCGGCGCTATAGAGGAGGCATCGGCTTATGCGGCTCTGCTCCCTCCGCTGCCGCCTCGCTTCCTCTAGCGCCGGCTTCGTTGGCACCGCCGAGTCTCTCCCGCGTCTCTTCAAGTTCCCCCCTTATGCCACCGCCGGCCCTGGGAATGGTCACAACTAGGTCTTATTTTCGGGGTAGGTCTTATATTTTAGCAATTCCCAAAAATGGTACTAGGTCTTAAAGGAGAACTATGGGGTCGGGGCTTTCCTCCATAGTTCTCCTTAGGGTAACGGGAGGACACAAACTAGCGTCCTCCCGTCACCCTAAGCTCAGTATACCACGAGCTACAGCTTCAGCCGCAGCTGAAGCGGATCTGGATCCGCCCAGCTGCGTGAGTGACAGCTGGCTCTGCCTATCTAGAGTCAGCGGTGGAGGATCGGAGCGGGGAGGGGGGAATCCAGCCCCTCCCCCTGTCACGGCAAAGAGCAGTGACAGGATCGAGAGGTGAGCGAACCCGGTATGTGTTCGCTCACCTCCCGATCTACTGAGCCGACCTGTGACAGTCTCATTGTCACAGGTCGGCTAGAACTATGAGGAGGAGTGAAAAGCACCCCCCCTCATAGTTCTCCTTTAATTTCGGGGAAGCACAGTACTTAGTCCCTTAGAGAAAGGTTTCCATCTGGACTCTTTAATGACGTTGATTAGTGGGAACCATTTGGTCTTTGATATTACTTAGGGGGTTATTCACAAAGCTGCCGAAGTCAGCCGAGTGAACAACCCACCCCACGCTGTTCGGCTATTCACTTCAGGCTTGTACGGCTGATTTCAGCCGTACATCGGATGACTTTGGCTGCACTTCGGTGAACCGAACATGCTCCGCATGTTCAGCTGAGCCGAAGTGCAGAAGGACTTCGACTCAGCTGATCAAACATCTGGATCGGCTGAGCCGAAGCTCCGGCAGACCACTCGCTGCCGTTCGCCCCCATTCACGTACACTCAGTGGCCAGATTATTATGACCCCCCCATCAGTACTTCGTTGGGCCGCCTCGTGACTCCACGAGATGGTGAAAGGTGATGCGAGGAATCTGACACGGCACTGTGGCCCTTCTGTTGTCTTGTACCAGTTTTGCCCCTCCCCCGTTCTGCCCTAACATTGACTAGTCGCTGACGGCCACAATTCGCACGCTCACACCCAGATGTTCGGCTGACAGTCCGGTCTTTAAACACTTTAACAATGAGCCGCTCCTGAACATGTAACGAATTCTGCTGTTTTGCTGATACTCGCTCCATGGCTCCGAGCGCCAACAATCATCCCGCGTTCCAAGGCTGTTACATCGCGTTGTTTCCCCGAATCTTCCCAATCACTTCTACTGTCGTGGTAACCAACCCGCTTCCCTATTTATAATGGTCCGGCCCTCTAACAACTTCAGCGCCAAATTATAGCTAATTAGCCTACAAACGTCAGGTGGTCATAATAATCCGGCCACTCAGTGTATATAATAATCCGGCCACTCAGTGTAGATTCTCATAGGGGCCGAACAACAGTAAGTGAATAGCCGAATGACGTCGAGCGGCATTTGGCTCGGCCATTCTGCTCGGTGCCTCCGTGGTCTGAACAGAATAGAAAATCAATGAAAAAATAAAAAAGGTTGGAAAAAAGATTTTTTAAAATGTTTATAAATAGTAACATTTTGACCGCATATTACATGTTGCAGGATGTTCACAAACAATGTTTTCATTTGCAGTTGTTATATGTCTGCCATTATGTACATTGTTTGTTTGCCGATTGACACTTGCTGTGTTTTATATATCTGCATTCGATTATTGTTTCTGTTCTCAAAACATTGTTTATCCTTGAAAACTTTAATAAATATTACATGCTTAAAAAAAAACATAGATACATTTAAAAAAATAAAGATTTTTAGAAAAGAAAAACATTAAAAATAATAAAAAAACAATTGGGTATAGCTAGCAGTGACAGCTAACTCTGCCCAACTGTTTCCTATTGGCCAGAAGACTCTGGCAGGTCCCGGCCAATGAATAACAACTGGGTGGAGCCGGCCGTGACGTCACAGCCGGCTCCGCCCTGTGGTTATTGTTTAATGACAGATCAGCGTCACCAGGTCATTTGGGGATGCTGATCTGTCATTACAACTGGGCGGAGCCAGCGGTGAGATCGCAGCTGGCTCCACCCAGCTGTCAATTGCGGGGGAAAGGCCGGCCTTCGGCAAGCTGTTCGCCCTGCTTCGGCAGAGACTTCGGCTCAAATGCCTTCGGCTCGGCTGAGCCGCTTGGCCACCTTTAGCTGCTGTACAGGGTATTGGGAATAGCTCATACAGCAACCCTTCACTTCGACTGAACCGAAGGGCTCCGGCGGCCCGAAGAGAGCCGAAGGATCGGCCGAAGCTACAGCATTATCCTTCGTCTCCTTTGTGAATAGCCCCCTGTAGTCTTTTTAGAGAGAATGAGTTCCGTCTGGACTCTTTAATGACGTTGATTAGTGGGAACCGTTAGGTCTTTGATACTACTTAGTCTCTTAACAGTCATTCAGCGAGGACGCTAACTGCGCTGTCTGAAATACGAACCGCCAAGAATCAAAGTGTATGAAATGCAGACGGCAATTAAAGTGACTATAAAAATGTCGCCTTCGAGATCCCTATCAGGTAAATGTGAAATTGATAGCTCAAGATTGGAAGCCTCTGGAAACACGCACCCCTCCCCCTTCAGTAGGCACCATGAGATATAATTGTCTGTGAGGGTGAAGGGACGGATGAAATGGTCAGCGGCGTCTTCGCAGGCGGCCGGGGCGGCTCATGTTTAACATTTCAGGGTCTGGCAAATTGGCAAGTGCTTGTCATTTAAGGATGTCCTTGTCAGGACGCCGGTGCAGGGGAGGGGGTGGGGGCGGCTGCACTGTGGGGTAGGTGTCACATTCAGGTAACGGCGGCATCAATCACTCGTGCCATCCAAATGAGAGAATTAGGAAATAGAGAAAACCAAAAGAAACATTTCTAACAAGTTGGAGGAATGAACTTTGTGTTACTTCCAGACACTCTGTCATCCTTCCTAAGGCCCCATTCACATTGAGCAATCGCTTGTTTGTTGCGCGATTTGCATTTTGCGCGATATGGCGCAAATGCTTGCATTGAGCAAGCTAGAATGGCGGCAAAATCCGCTCCAAAAAGGGTCCTGCTGTAGCGACGCACGACCCGCCACAGCTACAGACAGAGCCCCATTGAGATGCATTGGAGAGCGATATCGCGCGGTAAATAGCCGCGATATAGCGGGAATTACCGCGCGATAAATCGCTCAGTGTGAACGGGGGCCTTAAGAGGACCTGTCACTGTCCTTGCTAGTCTCCATGAATAAATCTCAGACCTGTCACAATTCACAGCAACAGGATCATTGTTCATTGACCATTAAAAAGTGTCCTCCATCTTCAGTCAGTGACTAGGCTGAGATGATGTCATCAGTCTGCTGCAGGCAGGAGGAAGCATTTCCTCAGTCTCCCCTCCCCCAGTGATCAGTCGCCCGCCGCCAGGAGGGCGGC
>NW_017307016.1:14566-15802 GCF_000935625.1 Nanorana parkeri
CGTAAGAAGCCATTCATTAGCCTCCCCCCCCCCCAGTGATCAGTCAGCTGCCGGCAGGAGGAAGCATTTCCTCAGTCTCCCCTCCCCCAGTGATCAGTCCGCTGCAGGCAGGAGGAAGCATTTCATCAGTCTCCCCTCCCCCAGTGATCAGTCCGCTGCAGGCAGGAGGAAGCATTTCATCAGTCTCCCCTCACCCCCCGTAGCTGACTGTTGAAGCTCAATGTGAACGCTTGTGTTTGTTTTGTTTTCCGAAGACAGTTTACGTTAATTGTTAGCGTAAGGTGAAAAGAAGATTCAGTCGGGGTGACGAGGACACAAATTATCACGACGGCGACTTTTTCACAGGATTGCAACTGCTAAAAAGAGATGGCGTTAATTTTCGCGAGCATTGGATGATATCGCAGTGAACGCAAACGTCATTCAAATCGCCCAATGTCAATGTTGTAACCTGGGGAACTATCCGAGACCTATAAAGATATATATCTGAATGTATATATTGTATATTTACCTTTTTTTTTTTTACAATTCATTGGGGGTTCTGGTTCTGGTCAGTGGAGATCTGATTCATGAAGGAAGCGGCGGTGGGAACTGTTACTCATAACTACAAATCAGATTGAAGATAGCAGCTTTCCAGCATATGAGGCAAGTTGATGTGGGCCAGATTCTCCTTTCCTCAGGGTCCTCATCAGCAAGGTGTCTATGCCCACCCCACCTTTGCATTAAGCTGACTGACGGCACAGCTCATGCAGGAACACAGCAGGGAAAGATCACATTGCATGGTGGGAACAGGTTATTTTTCTTCACTTAAACACAAGGCATCAAATGTGACTGTTTAGGAAGCACGATTGCCCCTATTACTGGGAAAGCATATTATTCCAGTCATGAGCAACACATCAGTGTAGACTTGAAGCCACTGCAGGGCCTTCCACATGACAACACTGATCCGAAAGAGTCCTCCATCCCCGGCATGTCAGAGGCACGTCTCGGCCTGTACCAGCTCCCGCTACCCCCAACACCCTACAGCGCAGGGCCGCAGCAATTCCCAAATTCATTAACACTTTTCACAGGGAGTTGGCTATAACAAGAGCTGAGGGCTCACTGCCACCAGAGGAGCGACGGAGGAGAGACATGACGGCCACTGACTAACAGAGATGGCAAGAGACGTGAGGACAAAGGTAACCCAGAGATGGGGCATGGAGTGCGGGAAGAGGGGGCAGCAGGTGTGTGTGGGTGTGG
>NW_017307016.1:16367-17208 GCF_000935625.1 Nanorana parkeri
GGGGGGGGGGGGTCGTTGGGGGGGGGGGGGGGGGGGGCGCACTGGTCGGATGTCAGCTGTGCCTATAATTAGGAGGGGGCTGGGCCTACAAGCAAGGCACACGCCTTAGGGCAACTCCATTCAGGGGCAAAATAGACCAAAAAAAAATCAAAACTTTACTTCTTTTATTGCTCCACTTTGGTGAGTGCGTCTGAAAGTGTTCCTACCAGCAACACCTGATGGTTTGATATAAATAATGGACGTGAGGGACAAAAAATACAGGAGCAGACGACAGCAAGAGGAAGTCTGATATAGAAAGAACCAGAGGAAGAGAGAGGGAGGGAAAAGGAGAGGGTGGAGGAGGGGGAGTGAGATAGATAGATAGATAGAAAGAGAGATAGAAAGAGAGAGATCAATAGTTAGATATATAGATAGAAAGAATGAGATAGATAGATAGAGATAGAGAGAGAGAGAAGAGAGAGAGAGAGAGAGAGAGAGAGAGAGAAAGATAGATAGAAAGAGAGAGAGAGAGAGAGAGAGAGAGAAATAGATAGATAGATAGCTAGATAGAGAGATAGAAAGAGAGATAGAAAGAGAGATAGAAAGAGAGAGATCAATAGATAGATATATAGATAGAAAGAACGAGATAGATAGAGAGAGAGAGAGAGAGAGAGAGAGAGAGGGAGAGAGATAGCTAGAGATAGATAGAGAAGAAGAAGAAGAAGAGGGACTTGAGATGGAGAGTAAAATATTACAGATGATTGAGCTAGCTAGAAGATAGATTGATAGATAGAAAGACCTAGGTGCCTATATAACACAGAATACACACTGTACAGCGTCTTGCTCACTCACTATCTCTGGA
>NW_017307016.1:17266-17740 GCF_000935625.1 Nanorana parkeri
TTCACACCTGTGCACACACAGCAGCAGCAGCTGTCAGCCCAGTCAGTGTGATCTTCCCTCCAACACTGAGACCCCCCTACCACCACCAACACCCACCTCCCTCATTCCATGCACAGATACCTCACTACTGCCCCCTTTCCCCGGGACCACATTCCTGCCTGAGCCAAGGAGCCCCTCACATCCTTCCCAGAGAGCTGGAGGAGGCTGAACAACACCGGGACAGCGCAGAGACAGTTCAGCACCGCGGACAGCGCAGAGGGAGTTCAGCACCGCGGACAGCGCAGAGGGAGTTCAGCACCGCGGACAGCGCAGAGACGGATGAGCACCGCGGACAGCGCAGAGGGAGTTCAGCACCGCGGACAGCGCAGAGGGAGTTCAGCACCGCGGACAGCGCAGAGACGGATGAGCACCGCACAGCGCAGCAGGTGAGAGCAGAGTGTGTCGGGAGGGCAGAGAGGGGGGGGCAGAGGGTAG
>NW_017307016.1:18045-21717 GCF_000935625.1 Nanorana parkeri
AGTGGAGAGGAGGAGAGCGGAGAGTGGAGAGGAGGAGAGTGGAGAGGAGGAGAGGTGGAGAGGAGGAGGGCGGAGGGGGGGAGAGGGGGGGGGGCAGAGGGTAGGAGACAATAAAGGGCAGAGAGTGGGGGACAGAGGGTAGGAGACAATAAAGGGCAGAGAGTAGGGGGCAGAGGGAAGGAGACAATGGAGGGCAGAGAGTAGGGGGCAGAGGGAAGGAGACAATAAAGGGCAGAGAGTGGGGGGCAGAGGGCAGGAATTAGTGGAGGTGTATACAAAGTTACAATAAAGAAGAGAGGGACATGCGATGTACTGATCATTCTATGTATGCAGCATTCCTATAGTATATATGATTGGAGTCAACTCAAGCAAGTTCTGTTACTGCCTGCATTAGTGAGTCTTCATAGGGGAGAGGACAAGACAACCCCCCAGTAAGGGAAGTGCTAAGTTCCTCTGACTCCTTGGTGAGCACAGAGGGATGTATTCTCTGAACTAGGCACTGTGTATACAGCAGATCCGGAGTATACAGCACTGTGTATACAGCAGCTCTGTAGTATACAGCACTGGGTATACAGCAGCTCCGGAGTATACAGCACTGGGTATACATCAGCTCCGGAGTATACAGCACTGTGTATATAGCAGCTCCAGAGTATACAGCACTGTGTATACAGCAGCTCCGGAGTATACAGCACTGTGTATACAGCAGCTCCCGAGTATACAGCACTGGGTATACAGCAGCTCCGGAGTTTACAGCACTGTGTATACAGCAGCTCCGGAGTATACAGCACTGGGTATGCAGCAGCTCCGGAGTATACAGCACTGGGTATACAGCAGCTCCGGAGTATACAGCACTGGGTATACAGCAGCTCCGGAGTATACAGCACTGTGTATACAGCAGCTCTGTAGTATACAGCACTGGGTATACAGCAGCTCCGGAGTATACAGCACTGGGTATACATCAGCTCCGGAGTATACAGCACTGTGTATATAGCAGCTCCAGAGTATACAGCACTGTGTATACAGCAGCTCCGGAGTATACAGCACTGTGTATACAGCAGCTCCCGAGTATACAGCACTGGGTATACAGCAGCTCCGGAGTTTACAGCACTGTGTATACAGCAGCTCCGGAGTATACAGCACTGGGTATACAGAAGCCCCGGAGTATACCGCAGCTCCGGAGTATACAGCACTGGGTATACAGCAGCTACGGAGTATACAGCACTGGGTATACAGCAGCTCCGGAGTATACAGCACGGTGTGAAAATGCAAAGACGGACAAAGTGCGAATCGATATGAAGGAGATACGGAGCTCGCCACCTGCGTATGCTCACAATGGAAATGATTTAGTGGAGAGCAGATGTATTAAGGAGGATGAAGAGGACTGAGGGGGGGGGGGAAAGGAGAAAAAGTGCATTTTCAGAGCCCTCAGTGATTTGTGTTCAGCGTCTTGAAAAATGAGTTTCGGAGCAGCTGCTGAGGCTTCCAGAAGCACATGGAGCCCGGGGTAGGAGCTGAATTCCCAATACAATACCTCAGCACATTCACTGATATATGGTTTACCAAGACCATGAGAGGGGATGAGTGTGAAGTGGGGTGACTGAGAGATTGGGGTTGGGGAATGGGGTGACTAAGGGAATAGAACAGGTGACTGACAGATAAGGGCTGGGTAATGGGTGACTAAAAGACTAGGGTTGTGTAATGGAGGGACTTTGAGATTAGGGCTAGGGAAAGGGGTGATTGACAGATTAGGGCTGGGGAATAGGGTGACTAAGGCAATACAACTGGGTAAATGGAGTGACTGGGAGATAAGGACTGGGGAATGGGGTGACTGGGGGATTAAAGCTGAGGAATGGGGTGACTGACAGATAATGGCTGGGGAAAGGTGTGACTGACAGGTTAGGGCCGGGTAATGGGGTGACTGAAAGACAAGGGTTGGGTAATGGGGTGACTGACAGATTAGGGCTGGGGAATGGGGTGACTGACAGATTGGGGCTGGGTAATGGGGTGACTAAGGGAATAGAACTAGGTAAATGGAGTGACTGGGAGATTAGGGCTGGGTTATGGGGTGACTGGGAAATTAAGGCTGGGGAATGGGGTGACTGAGAGATTAGGACGGGAATGTGGTGACTGGGAGATTAGGGCTGGGGAATGGGGTGACTGACAGGTTAGGGCAGGGTAATGGAGTGACTGGGAGATTAGGGCTGGGTTATGGGGTGACTGAGAGATTAGGACGGAATGTGGTGACTGGGAGATTAAGACTGGGGAATGGGGTGACTTAGATTAAGACTGGGGAATGGGGTGATTGATAAATTAGGGATATGCAATGGGGTGATTGGGAAATTAGGGCTGGGTAATGGGGTGACTGAGAGATTGGGGCTGGGTAATGGGGTGACTAAGGGAATAGAACTAGGTAAATGGAGTGACTGGGAGATTAGGGCTGGGTTATGGGGTGACTGAGAGATTAGGATGGGAATGTGGTGACTGGGAAATTAAGGCTGGGGAAAGGGGTGATTGACAGGTTAGGGCTGGGTAATGGAGTGACTGGTATATTAGGGCCGGGTAATGGGGTGACTGAAAGACAAGGGTTGGGTAATGGGGTGACTGACAGATTACGGCTGGGGAATGGGGTGACTGATATATTAGGGCTGGGTAATGGGGTGACTAAGGGAATAGAACTAGGTAAATGGAGTGACTGGGAGATTAGGGCTGGGTTATGGGGTGACTGAGAGACTAGGATGGGAATGTGGTGACTGGGAAATTAAGACTGGGGAATGGGGTGATTGATAAATTAGGGATATGCAATGGGGTGACTGAGAGATTAGGGCTGGGGAATTAGGTGATTGGGAAATTAGGGCTGGGCAATGGGGTGACTGAGAGATTAGAGCTGGGTAATGGGGTGACTGGGAGATTAGGGCTGGGTAATGGGGTGACTGAGAGATTAGAGCTGGGTAATGGGGTGACTGGGAGATTAGGGCTGGGTAATGGGGTGACTGAGAGATTAGAACTAGGGAATTGGGTGACTTGGAGATTAGAGCTGGGTAATGGGGTGACTGAAAGATTAGAACTAGGGAATTGGGTGACTGGGAGATTAGGGCTGGGTTATGGGGTGACTAAAAGAATAGGACTAGGGGTTTTGGTGACTCAGAGACTAGGGCAGGGTAATAGGGTTACTGAGAGATTAGGGCTGTCAAATGGGGTGAATAAGAGATCAGGCCTAGGAAGAGGTGATTGAGAGATTAGGGCTGGGGAATGAAGTGACTGGTAGACTGGGAGATTGGGGCTGGGGAATGGGGTGACTGAGAGTTTAAGGCTGGAGAAAGGAGTGAGTGAGAGATTGGGCCTGGGGGAATGGGTGACTAAGGGTTTATGGCTAGAAAGGGGGTGACTGAGAGATTATCACTGAGAAATTGGGTGACTGAGAGATAAAGGCTGCAAAATGGGATGACTAAGAGATTGGGGATGGGGAAATGAGTGACTGACAGAATGGGGCCTGGGAATGGGGTGACTGAGGGATGGGATCAATCTGATTAAGGGGTTAAGGGATTGGGAATGGAGTAACTGAGAATTTAGGGCTGTGAAATGGACTGATGGAAAGATTGGGGCTGGGAAATTTGCTGATTGGGATTTTAGGGCTGGGAAATGGGGTGGCTGATGGATTAGGACTGGGGGGGG
>NW_017307016.1:22366-24228 GCF_000935625.1 Nanorana parkeri
GGAGGAGGAGGACTGAGGGGGGGGGGGGAAAAGAGAAAAAGTGCATTTTCAGAGCCCTCAGTGATTTGTGTTCAGCGTCTTGAAAAATGAGTTTCGGAGCAGCTGCTGAGGCTTCCAGAAGCACATGGAGCCCGGGGTAGGAGCTGAATTCCCAATACAATACCTCAGCACATTCACTGATATATGGTTTACCAAGACCATGAGAGGGGATGAGTGTGAAGTGGGGTGACTGAGAGATTGGGGTTGGGGAATGGGGTGACTAAGGGAATAGAACAGGTGACTGACAGATAAGGGCTGGGTAATGGGTGACTAAAAGACTAGGGTTGTGTAATGGAGGGACTTTGAGATTAGGGCTAGGGAAAGGGGTGATTGACAGATTAGGGCTGGGGAATAGGGTGACTAAGGCAATACAACTGGGTAAATGGAGTGACTGGGAGATAAGGACTGGGGAATGGGGTGACTGGGGGATTAAAGCTGAGGAATGGGGTGACTGACAGATAATGGCTGGGGAAAGGTGTGACTGACAGGTTAGGGCCGGGTAATGGGGTGACTGAAAGACAAGGGTTGGGTAATGGGGTGACTGACAGATTAGGGCTGGGGAATGGGGTGACTGACAGATTGGGGCTGGGTAATGGGGTGACTAAGGGAATAGAACTAGGTAAATGGAGTGACTGGGAGATTAGGGCTGGGTTATGGGGTGACTGGGAAATTAAGGCTGGGGAATGGGGTGACTGAGAGATTAGGACGGGAATGTGGTGACTGGGAGATTAGGGCTGGGGAATGGGGTGACTGACAGGTTAGGGCAGGGTAATGGAGTGACTGGGAGATTAGGGCTGGGTTATGGGGTGACTGAGAGATTAGGACGGAATGTGGTGACTGGGAGATTAAGACTGGGGAATGGGGTGACTTAGATTAAGACTGGGGAATGGGGTGATTGATAAATTAGGGATATGCAATGGGGTGATTGGGAAATTAGGGCTGGGTAATGGGGTGACTGAGAGATTGGGGCTGGGTAATGGGGTGACTAAGGGAATAGAACTAGGTAAATGGAGTGACTGGGAGATTAGGGCTGGGTTATGGGGTGACTGAGAGATTAGGATGGGAATGTGGTGACTGGGAAATTAAGGCTGGGGAAAGGGGTGATTGACAGGTTAGGGCTGGGTAATGGAGTGACTGGTATATTAGGGCCGGGTAATGGGGTGACTGAAAGACAAGGGTTGGGTAATGGGGTGACTGACAGATTACGGCTGGGGAATGGGGTGACTGATATATTAGGGCTGGGTAATGGGGTGACTAAGGGAATAGAACTAGGTAAATGGAGTGACTGGGAGATTAGGGCTGGGTTATGGGGTGACTGAGAGACTAGGATGGGAATGTGGTGACTGGGAAATTAAGACTGGGGAATGGGGTGATTGATAAATTAGGGATATGCAATGGGGTGACTGAGAGATTAGGGCTGGGGAATTAGGTGATTGGGAAATTAGGGCTGGGCAATGGGGTGACTGAGAGATTAGAGCTGGGTAATGGGGTGACTGGGAGATTAGGGCTGGGTAATGGGGTGACTGAGAGATTAGAGCTGGGTAATGGGGTGACTGGGAGATTAGGGCTGGGTAATGGGGTGACTGAGAGATTAGAACTAGGGAATTGGGTGACTTGGAGATTAGAGCTGGGTAATGGGGTGACTGAAAGATTAGAACTAGGGAATTGGGTGACTGGGAGATTAGGGCTGGGTTATGGGGTGACTAAAAGAATAGGACTAGGGGTTTTGGTGACTCAGAGACTAGGGCAGGGTAATAGGGTTACTGAGAGATTAGGGCTGTCAAATGGGGTGAATAAGAGATCAGGCATAGGAGGAGGTGAGT
>NW_017307016.1:24661-25426 GCF_000935625.1 Nanorana parkeri
ACTGTGAGATTAGGAAATTGGGGGACTGATTCCAGAGATTGATTTATTAGCTGAATGGCACATTGCAGAGAACAGGAGGCAGGTTTGCCCCTTTGTTTCCAGGCAGAGTTATGAATGATTTGACCTGTGACTATTTGTGGGATTAAGTCAGTCGGCGTGAAGAGCGGGATTTATATTCCGGTTGGTTGAATGTAGTAGTCCCTCCCCCTCCAGGTTTCGGTGCAATGTTCCCCAGAACATTGTTTTAAATCTCATCTCATCCCTATGAGCGGTCGTGTCAGTAGGCCTGACAGCGGGGACTTTGGGAGCTGAAGATGTCTTAAAGGCAAACCTCAACCAAAGAAAGCATGGAGGCTGCCATTGCTCACCTCTAACTTTTAAAATGCCAGGTACCCAGTCATGCTGGTCCGCTGACTTCAATACTTTTCAGTCACCGACGTGCCGCGTGCTTGTTCCAGGACAGCTCTTCTGTCGGAATGGTTCAGCTCGGTAATGCCCCCCAGGGTGTGGGCTGGTAACGGGATGGGTAAGGCTGCCCCTTGTAGAATGGCCCCGCAGCCCCTGCCTGGCTTTATCAGCAGAGCTTGTCGGCCTTCTACATATCTCTGTGAACCCCTCAATCTACTGAGATCTCAGTGGCGGCTTTTCTGGCAGCCATCTGGCTCTGGCTGAACACAGCGCGGCATCTCTCAGCGGGATCCGACACATCTGGTTATATTATATCGCTCTATTTCTGCGCAGGGAGAGTCGGAGAAGTGGAGAGAA
>NW_017307016.1:25609-26471 GCF_000935625.1 Nanorana parkeri
GGTGCCGGAACACATCTGCCGTTTATTGCATTTCACCATTACGGGGAAAAAAACCCCCAACATTCTCCCTCCACAAGGCTGCAGAAAGTTCCGCGGATCGATTTTCTTCCGCTCATCACTTCAACCGATAGATGGTTTTATTAAACTCTCGTTTTAGATCTACAGGTCAGATGGGTTCAGGCTCCTCCAGCTGCAGGGTTTACAATCTGAAATCCTTCTGATGGCGGTCATACACGTATTGATTTGTGGTCGATCTAGGCGCTCGCGATCGCAAACGCGCCGTTCGTCATCTATTTAGAAATATCGAACGGATGCGACGCGCGCACACAGAGTATCGATCGAAAACCTGATCCATCACCAACGTTCCATTCAAAACGATCATTTAGGCGATCTGTATTATGATCAGTTGTCTGGCTCACATGATCGATCAGAAACGATCAATCGCCAATTTTGTGGTTGATCATTCTTTAGAATTGGACTCAATTTGATCACTTTGGTTACATCGATCGACTGATTGATCGAATAGATACGTGTGTGTCCTCCATTACACCTGATCAGTCTGATTGGCTGTGAACAATGTAGCAATGTGTCTGCTCCGCTGTATTCAATGCAAAGAGTCATAACCGAAATCACCAATCCAAAATAATCATTATCTAACCTGACTGGAGGAAGCTGGGATGTGATTGGCCGCTGACTGGGGAGCAGATTTGGGCTGTGAAATAAAAGGAAAACTCAGAGTGACAGATGTGGTGGAACTACAACTCCCAGCTTTACTATCCTGCCATGAAACGTCATCAGAACCTTCTGGAAGGAAAGGAAGCAGATTATCGATACACATCCAGTATATGTAACAAAGATATGT
>NW_017307016.1:26572-30797 GCF_000935625.1 Nanorana parkeri
GAGCTGTGGGGGCGTGTGGGGGGGGGGGGGGGGGGTGCAGACTGAAGCTGGTCATACACCATACAATCTGATTGTAGAATCTCCTTTAGATTTAGCAAAATTTTGCAGTATGGGGACAAACCTAAATAATCCATTAAATGTGGATATCATTGTGTCAAAGGCTCCTGACAAAGAGATCATTGGAGAGTTTGTGAATGAGCAGAGAGTCCAATGTGAGAGAGGGGGGGGAGGGAGAGAGAGAGAAAGAGAGAGAGGAGGGAGAGGAGGGAGAGAGAAAGAGAGAGGGAGAGGAGGGAGGGAGGGAGAGAGAAGAGAGAGGGAGAGGGAGAGAGAAGAGAGAGGGAGAGGAGGGAGGGAGAGAGAAGAGAGAGGGAGAGGAGGGAGCGAGAGAGAAGAGAGAGGGAGAGGAGGGAGGGAGGGAGAGAAAGAGAGGAGAGAGGGAGGGAAAAAGAGGGAGAGGGAGGGAGAGACAGAGAGGAGGGAGAGAGGAAAAGAGAAGGGAGAGGGAGAGAGAAGAGAGAGAGAGAAGAGAGAGAGAGGGAGAGAGAAGAGAGAGAGAGGGAGAAAGAGGGAGAGAGGAGAGAGAGAGAGAGAGGGAGAGAGAGGGAGAGACAAGAGAGAGAGGAGGGAGAGAGAGAAGAAACCCCTAATTATGTTTATTGTTCATCGCCTATAACCTCCCCATATGCTTTGGCAATGCTAAAATGTATTTGGTCCTGCCATTAAAGCTTATTAGAATTGAATTGAGAGAGAAGAGAGAAGAGGGAGAGGGGAGAGAGGGAAAGAGGGAGCGGGGGAGAGGAGAGAGAGGAGAGAGAGAGGGAGAGAGGGAGGGAGAGAGAGATAGATCGCTAGAGATAATAGACAGACAGACAGACAAACAGATAGATAGATAGATAGATAGATAGATAGATAGATAGATAGATAGATAGATAGATAGATAAATGTATATATATCACACCATAACATTTCAGACATCCGGCCACCTTTGCACAGGATGTCCAGCATCGGATTATTTATAAACATGTTAGCCAAACAACAGGAAACTGTGCAAATGGCGGTGATCTCTTAGTACATAAGCTTATAAAAATGGTTCAGAATATATTTTAACTCTTGCTGTCCCTTCACATACATGATCATTTCTCCGGACCATTCTATAGGGCAAAGCGCAGGCAGTAACCCATAGCAACCGGACCGCCATAGGAGGACCCTATGGAATAAGGGAGAAGGCCGGGTGACCCCGGACAGGAAGTAAGTTTGAGAAGTGACGGTTGGGGTTGCAGGGGACATGTTGAGTTCTGATTGTTTCCGATGTCTGATCTGTGTACACAAACTCTATTAAAAAATAACCCCCCCCCCCCCCTCTTTCTCACGTTGCTCCTAAGATCTGGTTGCCATGGTTACTCTGCCTATCCCCCCCCAATTCTGAGATATTGATGTGAGCTGTCTGTGTGTATCTATGATTTATGTGCACGTATGTGTTATCTATGATTTATACATCTGCGTGTGTCCTTGTATCAGGACTCTGTCTGCAGGTAGGGGAGCGCACCTGATATGTGACGTGAATGATAGCAATGTCTCGGGGTGAATCCTCAGGATGATAATGACGCCGCGCTGCGATTCTGCCATTAGCCAGGACATTAATATGTATCAGCCAAGTCCAGTTCATGTTACAATGTAACGTTACGTTTCCTCATGGCAGTGTGAATGTAAAGTAGATGTAATCCCTGACTAGATGACATTTTCCTCCATCGAGAAAACAATAGCAATTGTTTAAACTTTAGTTTTTCTTCCTCCTCTGTTCCATCTCTGATGTCCTGCGGCCTCTTTGCAGACGCTTCCTGTCTACATGCACTCCAGTGATGGCTGCATGACATTTCCCAGGGCCGGTTTCCTGCCAGTGGACCGTGTCTGTGTAATGTGTGCTGAAATGGGCACCTCGGAAACCCGTGTGACAAGGTGACAACACACAAGCCTAACAGAGAGACAGGGACAGAGTGTTGTCACCTTATAACAGGAAGTGCCTGAACATGACTTTTAAGCCCCGTTCACATTGATCAATATATCGCAGCAAATTACCGCGCGATATCGCGCTCCAATGCATTTCAATGGGGCAAAGGGTCCTGCTGTCGCGGGTCGTGCGTCGCTACAGCAGGACCCTTTTTGGAGCGGATATAGCCGCAATTCAAGCTTGCTCAATGCAAGCTTGAACGCGATATCGCGCGGCAAATCTCGCGATATCGCGCAATATGCAAATCTGGCGACAAACGCGCGATCTGCATATCGCGCAGTGGGAACGGGGCCTTAAAGTGGCATGTTAACGCATATATGACGGGTTAAAGGAAATACAAGGACTTCCGTTTCTCAGCTCCTCCTGAAAATGCTCTTTGTGTGGCTTCTGATGATTACATGCGGCGCCCAGGTTAAGGAGAAGCCATCTTGATTGGGTTTAGCAATCATCTGAATATTCAGTGTTGAAATGTAATATCTGGAGAGGCCTCGGTGTGACCTACATATGTGTTCCCCATAATTAGCTCTACCTGCTCAGATAATGATATTAGGCTCTGAGAGTCAGGGGGTCAGAGGTCATCCGAGGTCAGACAGTCGCTGGTCTGTCACCTGCCCCCGGTCTGGCAACCCACAGTTATCATGACGGCAGGCAAGTACCATGCGGTGACCTCTGACCCCTGACTCTCAGAGCCAACAGTCAGGCTCTTATCATGACGTCAGGCGAGTAGCATGTGTTAGACCGCGGGTGACCTCTGACCTCAGACTCTCAGGGCCATGGGTCAGGCTCTCACGGGTACCCAGAGTTCTCCTAATTGCTGCACAAACATTATTGCAGGAAATACGATTTTTTTAATTGCAATTCTTCCCATTGCATCTACAATCATCACCATTATTATTATTATTGTTAATATTATTATTAAAATTATCATTATTATTATATTTTTATTATGATTATTATTAATATTATCCTCATCATTATTATCATTCTAACAATAATAGCAATAATATAAATATACATTTTGTGCACAAAAATATAAAAATAATCAATGCATTTATTTGAATCTTTTCCTCTCGGTGTCTTTGCCAAAATATATTTTTTTTTAAATCAGTAAATCAGGACTATAATATAAGTCAGGGGTAGGTAACCTCAGCTGTGGCGAAAAAACAACAAAACCCATCATGCCTCTGGAAGTCATGCCTGTTACTGCCAAGGTCTTGGTCTTGCAATGCCTCATGGGACTTGTAGTTCCACCACAGCTGGAGTACCAAGCTTGCCTAGCCCTGATATAAGTGCTTGTGCCCCCATAAAGCATCCCCCGACTGATTGTGTTGAGATCCATAGAGGGCTGCGCGGTAATCTTATGGACGCCTGCCAGAGGCCATCCTGGTAATGGACGCCGGCAGAGAGAGGAGGGGACAGTCACCCGGCGGGATGAGGTGGGATGAGATGCCGCCGGGTCCCCTCCTCTCTCCTGACACTGTCGGGCTCTCGGTTCGTGACCGAGCGCCCGACTTTTCATAGGGGGTGACACCAAAATGACTGCCAGTCATTTTGGTGTCGCCCTTCAATGGTGGCTCCTCGGTGCGGGCCCCCTCCTGGGTGCACCCCCCTTATGACACCACTGACGCCGCTCCTCTATTGATACAGTACAGTGAGTGAGCGTTGTCACCCCGGGACAGGAAGAAAATGAAGGGGAATAAGAAAACGAATGCAGCTGCCACACTGGTAAGAGGCAAATATTAGACATTTCTGTTCCGGGGTTTAAAGAAGTTTTGAGGGTTCTGCCACAAGAGCGCCGCAAGAGCGCCACATCCTTGTATTCAGGTTCTTACAGAAGCCCAGTGGTGACAGGTTCTCTTTAAAGATGTCTTGTGTTGCATTCGGCATGTTAAGGAGATTCGAATGTTACACAATGTAGCCGCGGTCCTGTCTGACAGTCTGTCACAGCTCGATGGTGACAAAACATTCCATAGTAAAGGAATTTTAATTAGACGGCGGAATGTTGAATGGAAGCTCCGCGCATCGTGCGAACATTCCCTGGTGTAGTGTGTATATCCTCTGATGGCGCTGACATAGGCAGCGGCTCATCAGAGGGGAAATGACCGCTTCCTGTCGTCTTCTGACAGCGTGCAGAGATGTTCCCGGCCGAGTCTCTGATCATTCGCATCATTTATCTGTTTTTTAGACAGATTTCTTCTATTAGTAATAAAGTGT
>NW_017307016.1:31329-34056 GCF_000935625.1 Nanorana parkeri
GGGGGGCTGGGCTTGTCCCCCCCTCCCCCACCTCAGGACAGTACACATAATATTGTTGGGCTCTGAGTGAAGGTTTCCTCCTATTTGGACCACAATTTGAGTATCAGACAATTAGACGGATTCTCTGTGTCAATGGCGTAGAATTGTATTTCTTGTTTTATATATCGGTGACGTCATCTCATTTATACCGAGCGGCTTATGAAGTACTTTCCTGTTCACAATTCAACCCTCAAATTCTCCTTTTCTGGCACATTGTACATACACTATATTACCAAAAGTATCGGGACGCCTTTACACGCACATGACCTTTAGTGGCATCCCAGTCTTAGTCCGTAGGGTTCAGTATTGGGTTGGCTCCGCCCTCTAATGGCCCCCCAGTCTTAGTCCGTAGGGTTCAGTATTGGGTTGGCTCCACCCTTTGCCGATATAACAGCTCCGCCTCTTCTGGTAAGGCTTCCACAAGGTTTAGGAGTGTGTCTATGGGAATGTTGGACCATTTGTGAGGTCAGGTACTGATGTTGGGGGAGGGGCTCGCAGTCTCCGCCTCTAATTCATCCCGCAGGTGTTCTATGGGGTTGAGGTCAGGACTCTGTGCGGCCAGTCACGTTCCTCCACCCCAAACTCCCCCATCCATGTCTTTATGAACCTTGCTTTGTACACTGGTGCGCAGTCATGTTGGAACAGGAAGGGGCCGTCCCCAAACTCCTCCCACAAAGTTGGGAGCATTAAATTGTCCAAAATGTCTTGGTGTGCTGATGCCTTAAGAGTTCCCTTCGCTGGAACTAAGGGGCGGAGCCCAACCTCCGAAAAACAACCCCACCCCCATAATCTCCCCTCCACCAAACTTTACACTTGGCACAATGCAGTCAGGCAAGTACCGTTCCCCCGGCAACCGCCAAACCCAGACACGCCCATCGGATGGCCAGACAGAGAAGCGTGATTGGTCGCTCCAGAGAAGATGCCTCCTCTTCTCTAGAGTCCAGTGGCGGCGTGCGTTACACCGCGGCATCCCGCGCTTTGCATTGCACTTGGTGATGTGCGGCTTGGATGCAGCTGCTCGGCCACGGAAACCCATTCCATGAAGCTCTCTACGCACTGTTGTTGTGCCAATCTGAAGGCCGCATGGAGTTTGGAGGTCTGTAGCTATTGGCTCTGCAGACAGTTGGCGACTTCTGCGCACCGTGCGCTTCAGCACGCGCTGACCCCGCTCTGTCATGTAACGTGGCCGACCACTCCGTGGCTGAGTTGCTGTTGTTCCCAGTTGCTTCCACTTTGTTATAATCCCAGTAACAGGTGACCGCGGCGGAATATTTAGTAGCCGGGAAATGTCACGGAACACCTGAAAGTAGTTGGCAATACTTCTGTGAATATAGTGTATAGTGTAAACCCCAAATGATGGGGTTTAGGGGTCTCCAGTGAAGGTCATTGGAGACAATGGGGCTCTTCCAGCCTTGTGGTCACAGTTTGGTGAAGACCCTTTTCTGTTCCCCCCATGACTGTCCCCTGTGTACAAAGCTCCATACAGACATGGAGACATTAGAAAACTATAGCCGGAGTCTGCGGACAAACTAGAGGAAATGACGGCCAGAGACTGAGGACAGCAAGATACAGGAATCACCAGCACTCAATAATATCGTTCCAATAACAGATGTCCATTTATCCGGACAGATCGTCACAATGGAAAAAGCCAACGTTTCGGGGCCACACAGGGTCCCTTCATCAGGGCGAAAATGTGACCTTGTGTGACATTTTGGCCCTGATGAAGGGACACTGTGTGGCCCCAAAACGTTGGCTTTTTAGCCCCTTATAGGTTGGACACGATGGACTTATGTCTTTATTCAACCTCAAATACCATATAACTATGTAACTATGGTGATTCCTGTATCTTGCTGTTTGTTTGCACGGCGCCATCCATGATCATCACTGCGAGCACCGTCATTGCACAGGCCGGGAGCGCTGCGGGGAGTGCAGAGGGACTCTCCATTTGTCTACGTAGAGACTGAGGACATACTGGAGGAGATGATGGTCAGAGACTGTGGACATAGTACAGGAAATGATGGCCAGAGACTGCAGACATACTAGAGTAAATGATGGTCAGAGACTGCAGACATACTAGAGTAAATGATGGTCAGAGACTGCAGACATACTAGAGGAAATGATGGTCAGAGACTGCAGACATATAGAGGAGATGATGGTCAGAGACTGTGGACATAGTACAGGAAATGATGGCCAGAGACTGCAGACATACTAGAGTAAACGATGGTCAGAGACTGCAGACATACTAGAGGAAATGATGGTCAGAGACTGCAGACATATAGAGGAGATGATGGTCAGAGACTGAGGACATACTAGAGGAGATGATGGTCAGAGACTGAGGACATACTGGAGGAGATGATGGTCAGAGACTGAGGACATACTGGAGGAGATGATGGTCAGAGTCTGTGGACATAGTACAGAAAATGATGGTCAGAGACTGCAGACATACTAGAGTAAATGATGGTCAGAGACTGCAGACATACTAGAGGAAATGATGGTCAGAGACTGCAGACATATAGAGGAGATGATGGTCAGAGACTGTGGACATACTGGAGGAGATGATGGTCAGAGACTGAGGACATACTGGAGGAGATGATGGTCAGAGACTGAGGACATACTGGAGGAGATGATGGTCAGAGTCTGTGGACATAGTACAGAAAATGATGGTCAGAGACTGCAGACATACTAGAG
>NW_017307016.1:34184-36404 GCF_000935625.1 Nanorana parkeri
CGCTTTGCATTGCACTTGGTGATGTGCGGCTTGGATGCAGCTGCTCGGCCACGGAAACCCATTCCATGAAGCTCTCTACGCACTGTTGTTGTGCCAATCTGAAGGCCGCATGGAGTTTGGAGGTCTGTAGCTATTGGCTCTGCAGACAGTTGGCGACTTCTGCGCACCGTGCGCTTCAGCACGCGCTGACCCCGCTCTGTCATGTAACGTGGCCGACCACTCCGTGGCTGAGTTGCTGTTGTTCCCAGTTGCTTCCACTTTGTTATAATCCCAGTAACAGGTGACCGCGGCGGAATATTTAGTAGCCGGGAAATGTCACGGAACACCTGAATCCAATGATTTGGAGGGGGAGGGGCCAATACTTTTGGCAATATAGTGTATAGTGTAAACCCCAAATGATGGGGTTTAGGGGTCTCCAGTGAAGGTCATTGGAGACAATGGGGCTCTTCCAGCCTTGTGGTCACAGTTTGGTGAAGACCCTTTTCTGTTCCCCCCATGACTGTCCCCTGTGTACAAAGCTCCATACAGACATGGAGACATTAGAAAACTATAGCCGGAGTCTGCGGACAAACTAGAGGAAATGACGGCCAGAGACTGAGGACAGCAAGATACAGGAATCACCAGCACTCAATAATATCGTTCCAATAACAGATGTCCATTTATCCGGACAGATCGTCACAATGGAAAAAGCCAACGTTTCGGGGCCACACAGGGTCCCTTCATCAGGGCGAAAATGTGACCTTGTGTGACATTTTGGCCCTGATGAAGGGACACTGTGTGGCCCCAAAACGTTGGCTTTTTAGCCCCTTATAGGTTGGACACGATGGACTTATGTCTTTATTCAACCTCAAATACCATATAACTATGTAACTATGGTGATTCCTGTATCTTGCTGTTTGTTTGCACGGCGCCATCCATGATCATCACTGCGAGCACCGTCATTGCACAGGCCGGGAGCGCTGCGGGGAGTGCAGAGGGACTCTCCATTTGTCTACGTAGAGACTGAGGACATACTGGAGGAGATGATGGTCAGAGACTGTGGACATAGTACAGGAAATGATGGCCAGAGACTGCAGACATACTAGAGTAAACGATGGTCAGAGACTGCAGACATACTAGAGGAAATGATGGTCAGAAACTGCAGACATATTAGAGGAAATGATGGTCAGAGACTGAGGACATACTGGAGGAGATGATGGTCAGAGACTGTGGACATAGTACAGGAAATGATGGCCAGAGACTGCAGACATACTAGAGTAAACGATGGTCAGAGACTGCAGACATACTAGAGGAAATGATGGTCAGAAACTGCAGACATATTAGAGGAAATGATGGTCAGAGACTGAGGACATACTGGAGGAGATGATGGTCAGAGACTGTGGACATAGTACAGGAAATGATGGCCAGAGACTGCAGACATACTAGAGTAAACGATGGTCAGAGACTGCAGACATACTAGAGGAAATGATGGTCAGAAACTGCAGACATATTAGAGGAAATGATGGTCAGAGACTGAGGACATACTGGAGGAGATGATGGTCAGAGACTGTGGACATAGTACAGGAAATGATGGCCAGAGACTGCAGACATACTAGAGTAAACGATGGTCAGAGACTGCAGACATACTAGAGGAAATGATGGTCAGAAACTGCAGACATATTAGAGGAAATGATGGTCAGAGACTGAGGACATACTGGAGGAGATGATGGTCAGAGGCTGCAGACATATAGAGGAGATGATGGTCAGAGACTGAAGACATACTAGAGGAGATGATGGTCAGAGACTGAGGACATACTAGAGGAGATGATGGTCAGAGACTGAGGCCATACTAGAGAGGAGAACATACTAGAGGAGATGATGGTCAGAGACTGAGGACATACTAGAGGAGATGATGGTCAGAGACTGAGGACATACTAGGGGAGATGATGGTCAGAGACTGTGGACATGTTACAGGTTTGTCTGGAAACTGGAGACATGCTGCACAGGCCAGTCAGAGATGTGGACATAATACAGGAGCATAGTGGAGATCACTGATATTACCCCTTTCACTAATCCCAGTAATGACTGTGTGGGGTCCGAGGGCCGCACAACAAAGGAAACAAAGATTGCTCAACCTCATGAGGGTAATACTGCAAAATGTCAGCGAATGCAGGAAAAGTAATATCAGATTTCACGATAACTTCTATGTTGGTAACACATGCGGATGTTCAGGAAACGGGC
>NW_017307016.1:36417-48355 GCF_000935625.1 Nanorana parkeri
GCAGGATTGAGTACAAACGGCTGAGCGGAATGATATGATACAAGGAGACAGTAATGTTCCCAAATCAGTCCACAAACAGCGCACATGTGTCAAGCAAAGTTACCATGAATGGGAGGGTTACAGGTGTCCCCCTTACAGCCATGTGATGGGGGACGTGACAGGTGCTGAGTGACTGCGACGGGTGGCGGTGCCATCAATGTAAATCCGCAGATCAGCACACCCGCACCATCGCCCAAAGCGATCCCGAGCTAATACGCGATGATTAGTTGCTTCGAGCAAAGTCACCAGACACTCTTCAGCGATGTTTTCAGGGGTATAACCGTCCCCCTTCATCAAGCAGTTCCCTTCATAGAGGGGCTGATATACCCCCAAAAAGGTCACCGAAGAGTGTCTGGTAACTATGATTGACATATGAGCACCAGACTTGGATATATTACTGCCATCTGGCACATGCAATGTCTCCTTATTTATCATTTTGTTGTTTGTATATAATACTGGGACCTCTGGGCACTCCACCACCTACAGACCCGTTCTCATGTACATCAGCAGGGCCCGATTTTCCACAAGGCCAACCGAGGCCCGGCCTTGGGGCAGCAGGGAGTAGAGGGGCAGCAGGGGTGTGGAATTCCTATCTCCCGACGCTGGGAGGGTAGTTGTTTTCTACATTTAGCCCTGCTTTTGGCTCTCTCCCCTTGTGCAGGGTGATTGGTCTTGTCTCCGCCCCCTCCTGTATTAAAGACCGCTCACTGCTGCTCTCTCTCCTTGCGCAGGGTGACTGGTCTTGTCTCCGCCCCCTCCTGTATTAAAGACCGCTCACTGTTGCTCTCTCTCCTTGTGCAGGGTGACTGGTCTAGTCTCTGCCCCCTCCTGTAATAAAGACCGGTCACTGCTGCTTTCTCTCCTTGCGCAGGGTGACTGGTCTTGTCTCCGCCCTCTCCTGTATTAAAGACCGCTCACTGTTGCTCTCTCTCCTTGTGAAGGGTGACTGGTCTTGTCTCCGCCCCCTCCTGTAATAAAGACCGGTCACTGCTACTTTCTCTCCTTGCGCAGGGTGATTGGTCTTGTCTCCGCCCCTCCTGTAGCTTCCTGTAGTGGGTAAAGCTTGCTGGGGATCCTCCCACAACTCTGCTCGCTGCACAGGCTATGTACAGCACAGCAATTATGTTAATACTACTTTCACGAGGTTACAGTGGCGTAACAATCAACATAGCGATCAATGCGGCCGCTATGGGGCCTCGGGGCTCAGGGGGGTCCGGCCAGGAAATCCCCCTGATGCTGTGCGGGCCGCCTGGGTCGCTATGGCATCTCAGGCTGCTGGCTGTCGCTGGCGGCTGTGAGGAAGAACGCGCCGCTGTTCAGATCACTGACAACCTGGCTGTCAGTAATGTGTGCAGTGCCACGTTCCTCCTCACAGTCACTGCTGAGGCACTGACAGCCAGCAGCTGTGGAGCCGGCGTCGGCAGTGAAGGAGGAGGTGGGGCCCAGCGATGGAGGAGGCGGGGCTAAGCAATTGAGGAGGCCAGGCCAACCGTGGAGGAGGAGGAGGCGGTGAGTGGTTCAGGGTTGACAGGTAAGAGGGTTGTGACCAGCCCACCTGAGACCCTGCAGAGCCCACCATACACAGTCTACGGTTGGCTCTGCAGGGTCACTCTCAGATGGGCTGTTTGGGTTATCAGGTGGGTGTACCTAGAAATCACAGGGTCCCATACAAAATTTTGCTATGGGGCCCTGTGATTTCTAGTTACGCCCCTGCCTCGGCTTTAAAAGCAAAAAGCAGCTCGGGCTGCAATACTTGCCTCGTATCCAACACAAGTCTTTTGGGTTTAAATAATGCCAGGCATCATTCAGCTGAGAAGGATAACCTGTGAGTTGAGAGCACTATGGTGCCCTGCACTCACAATGTATGAATGCAGAGAGTGCATCTACGGTCATCATGTCAGCCACCGAGGAGGGGGAGCCTGTAACAGATAGTTGGGCTTAAAGAAATCTGTGAAAAAATTATAAGTGTCAAACAGTGAACAAACTAAAAGCCTTTTTTGAAACGGTGGTAGCATTGATTTACATAGGAGAGCGTAATAATTATAAGTATACTTTATTATAAATGGGTTTAGAGAGATGAAGGGACACTGTGTGGCCCCAAAACGTTGGCTTTTTAGCCCCTTATAGGTTGGACACGATGGACTTATGTCTTTATTCAACCTCAAATACCATATAACTATGTAACTATGGTGATTCCTGTATCTTGCTGTTTGTTTGCACGGCGCCATCCATGATCATCACTGCGAGCACCGTCATTGCACAGGCCGGGAGCGCTGCGGGGAGTGCAGAGGGACTCTCCATTTGTCTACGTAGAGACTGAGGACATACTGGAGGAGATGATGGTCAGAGACTGTGGACATAGTACAGGAAATGATGGCCAGAGACTGCAGACATACTAGAGTAAATGATGGTCAGAGACTGCAGACATACTAGAGGAAATGATGGTCAGAGACTGCAGACATATAGAGGAGATGATGGTCAGAGACTGAGGACATACTAGAGGAGATGATGGTCAGAGACTGAGGACATACTGGAGGAGATGATGGTCAGAGACTGAGGACATACTGGAGGAGATGATGGTCAGAGTCTGTGGACATAGTACAGAAAATGATGGTCAGAGACTGCAGACATACTAGAGGAAATGATGGTCAGAAACTGCAGACATATTAGAGGAAATGATGGTCAGAGACTGAGGACATACTGGAGGAGATGATGGTCAGAGTCTGTGGACATAGTACAGAAAATGATGGTCAGAGACTGCAGACATACTAGAGGAAATGATGGTCAGAAACTGCAGACATATTAGAGGAAATGATGGTCAGAGACTGAGGACATACTGGAGGAGATGATGGTCAGAGGCTGCAGACATATAGAGGAGATGATGGTCAGAGACTGAAGACATACTAGAGGAGATGATGGTCAGAGACTGAGGACATACTAGAGGAGATGATGGTCAGAGACTGAGGACATACTAGAGGAGATGATGGTCAGAGACTGAGGACATACTAGGGGAGATGATGGTCAGAGACTGTGGACATGTTACAGGTTTGTCTGGAAACTGGAGACATGCTGCACAGGCCAGTCAGAGATGTGGACATAATACAGGAGCATAGTGGAGATCACTGATATTACCCCTTTCACTAATCCCAGTAATGACTGTGTGGGGTCCGAGGGCCGCACAACAAAGGAAACAAAGATTGCTCAACCTCATGAGGGTAATACTGCAAAATGTCAGCGAATGCAGGAAAAGTAATATCAGATTTCACGATAACTTCTATGTTGGTAACACATAGCAGGATTGAGTACAAACGGCTGAGCGGAATGATATGATACAAGGAGACAGTAATGTTCCCAAATCAGTCCACAAACAGCGCACATGTGTCAAGCAAAGTTACCATGAATGGGAGGGTTACAGGTGTCCCCCTTACAGCCATGTGATGGGGGACGTGACAGGTGCTGAGTGACTGCGACGGGTGGCGGTGCCATCAATGTAAATCCGCAGATCAGCACACCCGCACCATCGCCCAAAGCGATCCCGAGCTAATACGCGATGATTAGTTGCTTCGAGCAAAGTCACCAGACACTCTTCAGCGATGTTTTCAGGGGTATAACCGTCCCCCTTCATCAAGCAGTTCCCTTCATAGAGGGGCTGATATACCCCCAAAAAGGTCACCGAAGAGTGTCTGGTAACTATGATTGACATATGAGCACCAGACTTGGATATATTACTGCCATCTGGCACATGCAATGTCTCCTTATTTATCATTTTGTTGTTTGTATATAATACTGGGACCTCTGGGCACTCCACCACCTACAGACCCGTTCTCATGTACATCAGCAGGGCCCGATTTTCCACAAGGCCAACCGAGGCCCGGCCTTGGGGCAGCAGGGAGTAGAGGGGCAGCAGGGGTGTGGAATTCCTATCTCCCGACGCTGGGAGGGTAGTTGTTTTCTACATTTAGCCCTGCTTTTGGCTCTCTCCCCTTGTGCAGGGTGATTGGTCTTGTCTCCGCCCCCTCCTGTATTAAAGACCGCTCACTGCTGCTCTCTCTCCTTGCGCAGGGTGACTGGTCTTGTCTCCGCCCCCTCCTGTATTAAAGACCGCTCACTGTTGCTCTCTCTCCTTGTGAAGGGTGACTGGTCTTGTCTCCGCCCCCTCCTGTATTAAAGACCGCTCACTGCTGCTCTCTCTCCTTGCGCAGGGTGACTGGTCTTGTCTCCGCCCCCTCCTGTATTAAAGACCGCTCACTGCTGCTCTCTCTCCTTGCGCAGGGTGACTGGTCTTGTCTCCGCCCCCTCCTGTAATAAAGACCGGTCACTGCTACTTTCTCTCCTTGCGCAGGGTGATTGGTCTTGTCTCCGCCCCTCCTGTAGCTTCCTGTAGTGGGTAAAGCTTGCTGGGGATCCTCCCACAACTCTGCTCGCTGCACAGGCTATGTACAGCACAGCAATTATGTTAATACTACTTTCACGAGGTTACAGTGGCGTAACAATCAACATAGCGATCAATGCGGCCGCTATGGGGCCTCGGGGCTCAGGGGGGTCCGGCCAGGAAATCCCCCTGATGCTGTGCGGGCCGCCTGGGTCGCTATGGCATCTCAGGCTGCTGGCTGTCGCTGGCGGCTGTGAGGAAGAACGCGCCGCTATTTAAATGTGCAGCGGCGCGTTCCTCCTCACAACCGCCGCTGAGTCGGTGACAACCAGCAGGTTCGGAAAAGATGGCTGGGCCCGTCGTCGGCAACGATGGAGGAGGCCTGGCCCAATGATTGAGTAAGCGTGGCTTAGCGATGGCGGCGCCCGACGATCGAGGAGGCGGGCCCCAGTGACGGAGGAGGCGGGGCCCGCAAGCGATCTTGGAGGAGAAGGAGGCAGACAGAGGATCGGAGCAGACAAGTAAGAGGGCTTGACACCCCCACCTGAGCCCATCATAGAGAGTCTATGGTGGGCTCTGCAGGGTCACCGTCAGGTGGGCTGTGTGGGATCTCAGATGGGCGTAACTAGAAATCACAGGACCCCATACAAGATTTTGCTATGGGGCCCAGTGATTTCTGGTTACGCCCCTGCGAGGTTATATCTGGGTTCGCAAAGGCATTTGGTGCACACAGAGTGGATTTCTATCCTTTGTGGCTATTGAGGAGTTACCTGTATAACGACACCTAATTGTGACCTTCCATAGGGATGAATGGTAATGTTTGTAAATGGTATCCGAGACATTCCTGAGCTCTCCGCAATGCAAAAACAAAGCAAGAAGAACACAGAATATAAATGTAACTATTCCGCGACGAGATTCTTCTCTCACTATAAAAGCTACAAATTGCCGTAAATGAGAAATAATTGGCACAAAAAAAAAAGGAAAGGAATGAAAAGCAATTTACAGGAAAATTCAGTCAGTTAAATATATTGAGTGATCACAGGGGGGCTGGAGGAGAGGAGTGGGAAGACGGAGTGCTGAGTGCAGACAGATGGATTTGTGTTACACAGATGCCCACGTATACAGCGCACTGTTAGGTTTGTTGGTTGAAGGTTTCTGTACAGACCCGTATCCCACCGCACAGGACAAAGACCCCCGAAACACCGACAGCTGCAAAGGGGTCACTCTCAAAAGGCAGCGCAAGGCATTCTGGGAAATCCGTACGCCAGGGCCTGGGGATCCGTGTGGGAGGCAACAGGAAATAATTGGAAAACTGTGCGTCCTCTATTTATTCCATTGCGGGACCGGAGCCAACTCACAGCGCCCGGCAATAGTATAAAAATATCCCTGCAGGAAGGTATATATATATATATATATACACTGTATATATTTTAATTCAGCTACCACCATAGGTAACCCACAATAGCAAAGGGAATCATACAAACTCCATGTAGATAGAGTCCTGCTGGCAACATAAAGAAGATGTAAACCCAATCACTGAAATCTCATAGAAACGTTGACAATGTTGTCTCAAAAGTTGTTTTTAATCTGCAGCTTTAGCTACAATATTCCCCTGTTATCCTGCCATTGTTCAGGCACTTCCTGTTATGGGGTGACAACTGTTTCCCTACCACATGAGTCTCCTGGTGGTGACTACAAGCAGCCCTGCCGGCATACATTGCCCAGGGGTTGGTGCACCATTGCCACCAACCAATGGGATGCCGGTCCAGATCAATGATGTGTAGATGATGCTGGAGTGAAAACATGTAGACATACCCCCCACATTTTTGAGTTTAAAATGACAAATATCTTCCAGCACCCCACTATGCCCCCAGTTATATATATGCAATGGACACATCCCCTGCCATGCCCCCAATTATTATATATAAGCAATGGACACAACCCCACCATGCCCCGGGTTATATATAGGCAATGGACACACCCCCTGCCCTGCCCCCAGCTATATATAGGCAATGGACACCCCCTACCATGCCCCGGGTTATATATATAGGCAATGGACACACCCCCTGCCCTGCCCCCAGTTATATATAGGCAATGGACACACCCCCTGCCCTGCCCCCAGCTATATATAGGCAATGGACACCCCCTACCATGCCCCGGGTTATATATATAGGCAATGGACACACCCCCTGCCCTGCCCCCAGTTATATATAGGCAATGGACACACCCCCTGCCCTGCCCCCAGCTATATATAGGCAATGGACACCCCCTACCATGCCCCGGGTTATATATATAGGCAATGGACACACCCCCTGCCCTGCCCCCAGTTATATATAGGCAATGGACACACCCCTGCCATGCCCCCATTTATATATAGGCAATGGACACACCCCTATCTTGCCCCCAGTTATATATAGGCAATGGACACACCCCTGCCATGCCCCCAGTTATATATAGGCAATGGACACACCCCTGCCATGCCCCCAGTTATATATAGGCAATGGACACACCCCTGCCATGCCCCCAGTTATATATAGGCAATGGACACACCCTGCCATGCCCCCAGTTATATATAGGCAATGGACACACCCTGCCATGCCCCCAGTTATATATAGGCAATGGACACCCCCTACCATGCCCTCAGTTATAAATATGCAATGGACACACCCCTGCCATGCCCCCAATTATATATAGGCAATGGACACACCCCTGCCATGCCAAGTCACATTTACCGCTTTATAAATATACCCCTAACCGCCATTCAGTTTTGGGTTTATGACAGAGGTAGGCAACCTCGGCACTCCAGCTGTCGTGGAACAATTCCCATGATGCATTGCAACACTCTGACAGGCATGACTCTCAAAGAAAGAGACATGATGGGATTTGTACTTTCCCCCCAGCAGGAGTGGCGATGTTGCCAACCTCCAATGCACCTATTAAAGGAGCTATAACAGTGTGGGGGGGCAAGGAATAAATGCAAATAAGTAATTTACATTGGTTTCTATGAAGTAATCCCCATCGTCCCCCGGTATAGAAGGGACTGTACATAGGACAGAGCTGAGTGGATCAGAACATCAGGGGTTGAGTGCCTTCCAGGCAGACGGTACCTGTTTTTCAACAGTCCCTGCCGGGGAATCTTCCTTCCTTCTTGTGTCCGTCCCTTCACCCCACTGATTGGAGGATCCTGGTATCTCACGTCTTGTCTTTCATGTGGTTGTTAAAGTCGCAGTAATTCCAAGCCTTGGTCCTCAACTGGTGGGTCGTGACCCAAAAGTGGGTCCCGACCCCGTGTTCAGTGGGTCGCTGCATGCCTTCCACTTTTCTAGGTGAGAGGCTCCTCAGCCTCCCCCTAGCACAGAGCTGTCCATTCTCACACCAAGCAGCCATTTAAAATATGCTTCCCGGCACCGAGTGCCGACTCGGGGTGGGCTGAGGGTATGGCCGCGAGGGAGCTCCATCCATACGTGCATTGCTTACAGCATGTCCGGTAGAGGTACTTGGACTTGAGTGACATCACATCCTGGCTCCCGGCACCTATACAGGGCACGCAAGGGAGCTGTACAAGCAATGCACATATGGATGGAGCTCCGTCACAGCACAGCAGCCCCACACTGTCGAGCATTACATTGCAGTGCGACTCGGGTCACGACTTAATGACCGAGGACAAATGTGGGTCCTGAGGTTACACAGGTTGGGAATGGCTGATTCCCAGTATACCTTTCCTTCTGAACATATTGTAGACTGCCCATTATAAGTAGGGTTGCCACCTGTCCAGGATTCACCCGGACAGTCCGGGTTTTGAATGCTGCGTCCGGGTTTCATGGCAGCAGGAACCCGGACACAAGATATCAGGCAGACAGGGGCAACCAAAATTAAGATAGGGGCTACTGGCCCCCCCACTCAAAATAGTCTCAACTGTGATATTTACATATGAATAAGCCACCACTCATTCTCCCCAAAAAATGTCGCTTGAGTGTTCGGGTTTTGCTTGAAGAAAAGGTGGCAACCCTAATTATAAGTCTATACCAAGACTGAGCCCATCCATTCAGTGACATGAGCGCTGCCTTGCGCAGTGGGGAGGCTTCTGCCTGCCGCTGGGCTGATAGATGGATAATGATCTCGCCGGTAAAAGGTCAGACTTTGTTGCATTTGCAGGACAGGTGCTCTTTAAAGGATTTTTAGGCTATTTTTATTTACTATTTTCAGCGATGCCGATAATTGTATTTGTTGTCCTGTATTTGTATGGCGATTGATGAGCGAGTCTTCTAGGATTTAAAACATACAAGTGACCATAAAAGCTGGAATAAGCCCTCGTTCACACCTGAACGCTTTGTAGCGCGTTCTACGCTCGACGAACGCTCTACAAAACGCTCAAACATCTAAATCCCATTGTATTCAATGGGTCTGGTTCACACCTTGCCGTATTTCAGCCCGTCCCTAACGTGCTACAAAACGGCCCACGCCTGAAAAGGTACATGTACTACTTTGGGCCGTTTTTGTTGCGCGTTTCCATTGGGATACAGCCAAGTAGCCCTCGGAAACGCGCGTTTGTCGCGCAATTTTTTTACCGCAAATCGCGGTAAAAAACCGCGCGACAGACGCGCATATGCAATACGCCTAGGTGTGAACCAGGGCTAAGGGTTCCTTTCCGCCATCTGTACCTGGGACGAATGCTTCAGCGTCGCTCATGTGATCTCTGCCAAAGGTAGGCAAAGCCGATGATCGGTCAGCTCTCTGTGGACATCACTTCCAAAAATCCTTCAGTAGAGAACACATGACAATGAACGCAGCACTGGCTATGCCTCTGGCCACTGGAGGGGATCCGGGTCCAGGTAAGTCATCAAGATTCTTCACTAATATTAGCACACAGCAAGCTGCTAGCCAGCTGTCACTCACGCAGCTGGGCGGATCCCATCATCTAAGTCGGGATCCGCTCCGGCGTCTCAGTATACCGCGAGCTGTAGCTCCCTATATACTGAGCTTACGGTAATGGTAGGACGCTAGTTTGTGTCCTCCCGTTACCCTATGGAGAACTATGGGGAAAAACACTGACCCCCCATAGTTCTCCTTTAAAGTGGAACCCAATTTTGAATGAAATGGGTAGGGGTTAGAACTTCTATGGGGGTTAAATTTCCATTTGTATTCATATTCATAATCTCCCCAGTGAGGACATAGACAGCTATCAATCCTTATGAAGAAATTGGATTTGGAGCGCCGGGTTTATGGTGCAATTGAGTGTCCCAATGCAGTGTGTCTTGATGACATACAGCCTTTAAAAGACAAACGTCTGGCTCACAAGGCCACTGTGAAACAATGTATCAGGAATGCAGGAGCCCAGATAGCAAGTTTGAAAATGACTCACTAAACTATTGCTAGACTTGCCGAGCTTCACAATTCTGTTGCACAATTAAGCAAGTCTCCAGACCAGCGAGCTTGCAGAGCTCTCGCTAAGACCTGCAGGACTCTTGCTGTAGACTTGCCAAGCAAATTTGCTACAAATTAAAAAAGTGTCGCCTAGAACTTGTGCTGCGAGTATTCTGCAAGTCTACAACCTGCCAGGAATGTGTGCAGCAAGTTAAAGGAGAACTATGAGATGAGTGCTTTTCACTCACCTCATAGTTCTAGCCGACCTGTGACATTGAGACTGTCACAGGTCGGCTCAGTAGATCGGGAGGTGAGAGAACACATACCGGCGTTCGCTCACCTCTCGATCCTGTCACGGCTCTCTGCCGTGACAGGGGGAGGGGCTGGATTCCCCTCTCCCTGCTCCGATCTGCCAGCGCTGACTGGCGGAACGGACGGGGGAGGGGGCGGGTACAGCTGGCTCTGCCTCTAGATAGGCAGAGCCAGCCGTCACTCAAGCAGCTGGGCGGATCCAGGCACAATTGTCAGGATCCGCTTCAGCTGCGGCGTCTCAGTATATAGGGAGCTACAGCTCGCGGTATACTGAGCCCAGGGTGACGGGAGGACGCTAGTTTGTGTCCTCCCGTTACCCTAAGGAGAGCTATTGGGAAAAGCCTTAACCCCATAGTTCTCCTTTAACAAAATTAAAATGTCACCCTTACACAAGTTTGTAGCAAGTTATCCTCGCTATCTGGGAGAGAGACAAGTGTTGCAGTCTAGATATTTTATTGACAGTATCCATCAAAAAGCCAAAGCATGCTCCAGATACATACCTCCTATGCTTTGTCTGTAACTTGCAGGCCCTGATGATGGAGGCTCTTCAGAACCTGAAATGAGTTGGCTTTGTTCATGGATACTGTGAATAATACAGAGCTGGACAAATCCCAGGAGCCTGGTTTGCCAATGATCCTTAAAAATTCCAGCTAGAACCCAACTTTTGAGGTTTTCTCTAGTTTTTATCAATGGAACTGACTCCTAAAATACCAGCTGGCCCCTGGATTGGACAGACTGACTCCTGAATTCCATATTAGTTTGTCCACCGCTGGATTAATACATTGTGGAGGATCCAACTCTTCTTTGTGTTAGGAACCCCGTGTCCGGAGATCTACAAAAGAGGAGCCAAAGAATATTTTATCCTATGTTCTTCTTTTCATGTCTGACCCCGCTCTCTTCTTTTCTCCATCCAGAACAGAGATGTAGGAAATGTCCTCCCCCTCCCCCTCATGTCTCCTGGATTCTTGGATATCCCACCTTTCGTTTCTTGGAAGCTTCTTGATTCTCCAATCCTGACTCATCACTGATCATCCTGACCAAATATCTTGAGCTGCTCAATGCCAATATTCAAAAGGTTCCACCAGATGGCTAATGTCTTCTGGACGCTCTTCTGGGTCCCCGTGATCGCCATGGATAAGAGCGGCAAGATTCCTCGGCCTGAGATCCGAATTGAAGGGGATCTGGTCATCGGGGGTCTCTTTCCAGTCCACGAGAAAGGAGGACCCGGCTCGGAGTGTGGCCGCATGAATGAGCACCGTGGACTGCAGAGACTGGAAGCCATGTTGTTTGCTGTGGATGCCATTAACAGGGACCCGCAAATTCTTCCAGGGCTTCAGCTGGGGGCCCATATACTGGACACGTGTTCCAAAGACACGTATGCACTGGAGCAGGCCTTGGAGTTGGTACGAGGATCTTTGACCCGGGGTGATGGACCTCAGTACTTGTGTCCAGATGGATCATACGCTATACATGGGGATACCCTTACAGCCATCAGTGGGGTGATTGGAGGATCATACAGTGATGTGTCGATACAGGTAGGTTACCAATGGTTTGATTTAAGGCGGAGCCTGAGAAATATAAAAAAAACATTCTAGTTATTATTAATATGACATGATTATTATAGTGTAAGCTCCTCTGGTGCAGAGACTGGCTCTGTGTTCTCTGTACAACACTATGGAATATGTCAGAGCTATAGAAAGATATAACATAATATATCATAGCAGGGGCGTAACTAGAAATCACAGGGCCCCACAGCAAAATTTTGTATGGGGCCCTGTGACTTCTAGTTAAACCCCTTGCAGAGCCTACTTGAGATCCCACTCAGCCCACCTGAGGGTGACCCTGCAGAGC
>NW_017307016.1:48373-54685 GCF_000935625.1 Nanorana parkeri
CCTTCTCCGTCACCGGGCCCCGCCTCCTCCTCCACTGCCGGGTCCAGCCTCCTCCTCCACTGCCGGGTCCAGCCTGCTCCACCGCCGCTGCTGGCTCTCATTAACTCACCGTCAGTGATCTAAACAGTGGCGCATTCTTCTCACAGCCGCCAGTGAAAGCCACCAGCATAAGATGCCATAGCGACCCAGGCGGCCCGCACGGCATCTGGCCACGCCCCCCTGTGCTCCGGGCCCCATATCGGCCGCCTGGGCGATTGTTACGCCACTGTATCACGTGTGTATTCTTTTAAGGAGTGTAAGGTGACATTTTATATGCAATCATTGTGTGAAGAAAACTAAACTGCAAGAAAATAGTCATTGTTACTCTTTTTTTTTATTACTCTTTATCTTTCTTTTACCCCCTCAGGTGGCCAACCTGCTGCGGCTCTTCCAGATCCCACAGATCAGTTACGCCTCCACCAGTGCCAAGCTGAGCGACAAGTCACGCTACGACTTCTTTGCACGCACGGTTCCCCCGGACTTCTATCAAGCCAAGGCCATGGCGGAGATCCTTCGCTTCTTCAACTGGACTTACGTCTCCACGGTGGCGTCTGAGGGGGATTACGGTGAAACCGGCATCGAGGCATTCGAGCAGGAGGCCCGGGCTCGTAACATTTGCATCGCCACCTCCGAGAAGGTGGGCCGCTCCATGAATAAGAAGACCTTTACCAGCGTGATCCGGGCCCTGCAGCAGAAGCCCACGGCCAAAGTGGTGGTCCTGTTCACCAAGATCGAGGATGCCCGGGAGCTACTGGCGGCGGCCCAGCAACTCAACGTCTCCTTCACGTGGGTGGCCAGCGACGGTTGGGGCGCGCTGGAGAGCGTGGTGCTGGGTAGTGAGGAAGTAGCTGAAGGCGCCATCACCATAGAACTGGCGTCGTACCCGCTGTGGGAGTTCCCCAAATACTTCCAGTCCTTGCACCCCTTCAATAACACGCGCAATCCTTGGTTCAGGGAGTTCTGGGAGAACAAGTTCCACTGCCGGCTCGACACCTTGGACTGCACAAGACACACGCTGCAAGAAGTGAAGTTTGAGCAAGAGTCCAAAATCATGTTTGTGGTGAACGCTGTGTATGCCATGGCGCACGCACTCCACAACATGTACCAGGCACTGTGCCCCAATGTCACCCAGTTATGCCCTACCATGAACCCACCCAATGGACGACGCCTCTATCGTGAATACATCCTCAATGTGAAGATTGACGGTAAGTTGTCATGTAATGAAGAAGGCCATTAAAGACCAACTTAAGCCAACATTTTATTTAGCCTATATGCACTAGAGATGGCATAGAACCTCTGGAGGTTTTTTTTTTTTACTGCTGTCTGTTTTCCCATTGGCAAGCTTTCCCCTCATTCCGGTCCTGACACCCCTCACTGAGTTATAAAGTTGAGAGTTCTTATAGGATAGATTGTGAGGGAACTGCCATGAATACCTTTTCAGTTGTACAATGACCTGTGGCAGCACCTCACCTATAAACAGGCACGGATTCCACAGGGAGGGCGTATTGCGGAACCCGGCAGGGAGAGTAAATCCGGCCCTGCCTATAAAACCATCTCTGCACATCTGATTTCAGATAAGGGCTTAAGCTTCACACAGCCTTCTGACCTCCCATGATAGTTAATAAGCAGAAATGTGTAAATCACTGAACAGCCCCCATTCAGGGTGTCATTTAAAGGAGAACTATGAGGCGAGTGCTTTCCACTCCTCCTCATAGTTCTAGCCGACCTGTGACAATGAGACTGTCACAGGTCGGCTCAGTAGATCGGGAGGTGAGCGAACACATACCGGCGTTCGCTCACCTCTCGATCCTGTCACGGCTCTCTGCCGTGACATGGGGAGGGGCTGGATTCCCCCCTCCCCGCTCCGATCCTCCAGCGCTGACTGGCAGAACGGACGGGGAGGGGGCGGGTACAGCTGGCTCTGCCTCTAGATAGGCGGAGCCAGCTGTCACTCACGCAGCTGGGCGGATCTCGACATCGATGTCGGGATCCGCTCCGGCTGCGGCGTCTCAGTATACCGCGAGCTGTAGCACCCCATATATACTGAGCCTAGGGTGACGGGAGGATGCTAGTTTGTGTCCTCCCGTTACCCGTCCTCCCGAGCACTATGGGGAAAAGCCTTAACCCCATAGTTCTCCTTTAATGGCTTTCATTGTATTTTTCTCTTGGAGTGGATTGACATTTCCATAACTGTTTGTATCTCTGTATCCCCCCCCCTCAGCTCCATTCCCTCCTCCGGACACCCACAGCACAGTGAGATTCGACAAATTTGGGGATGGAATTGGCCGTTACAATATCTTCAATTTCCAGAACACGGACGGCCATTACCACTACAAGAAAGTCGGCTACTGGGCTGAAGAGCTGACACTCAACACAAGCCTCATCCCTTGGGCCAGCAGCGCGGTGCCTGTGTCCCAGTGCAGCGACCCCTGCAAGAAGAACGAGGTGAAAAGCATGCAGCCCGGAGACGTCTGCTGCTGGATCTGCATCCCGTGCCAACCGCACGAGTACCTGCTGGACGAGTTCACCTGCAGGGACTGCGGCCTCGGCTACTGGCCCAACGAGGATCTGAAGGACTGTTTCGAGTTGCCGCAGGAGTACATACGCTGGAGCGATGCCTGGGCGTTGGGCCCGGTTTGCCTGTCCTGCTTGGGACTTATCTCCACCTTCTTTGTGATCTGGGTGTTCATACAGAACAACAACACCCCGATCGTCAAGGCCTCTGGCCGCGAACTCTGCTACATCCTGCTGATTGGTGTGCTTCTCTGCTACGCCATGACCTTTGTATTCATTGCCAAACCCTCCACCATCGTCTGTACCCTTCGACGCCTTGGACTCGGAACATCTTTCGCTATATGTTATTCGGCCCTGCTCACCAAGACCAACCGCATCGCCCGCATTTTCAGCGGCGCTCGGGACGGGGTCCAGCGGCCAAGATTCATAAGCCCCGCCTCTCAGGTAGGCATCTGCCTGGCCCTCATCTCCTGCCAGCTCTTGGTGGCGATGATCTGGCTGCTCCTGGAGCCAGCCGGGACCCGCAAGGACACGGCACCAGATAAGAGATATGTGGTGACCCTGAAGTGTAACAGCGGAGATGGCAGCATGCTCTTGAGCTTGTCCTACAATGTCCTGCTCGTCCTTCTCTGCACCCTCTACGCGTTCAAGACACGAAAGTGCCCGGAGAACTTCAACGAGGCCAAGTTCATTGGTTTCACCATGTATACCACCTGCATCATCTGGTTGGCATTCCTTCCCATCTTCTATGTCACCTCCAGTGACTACAGGGTGAGCATTATCACGGGGGACGCATGCAAAACGCATTACACTGTACTAGAGTCTGAGGCAGCATTCAGTCAGGTCTACTCAATGAGCCAATGAGCCACTGAGCCATGTGCAAACTCCTGCGGGAACCAATCTGATTACTCTAATTATTACTAAGGAACTGTAATAAGATTATATTACAAACAATGGTGAATAGTACAAATATATACCAGCGTTTGAGCAGCCAGTGTGTACAACTACATAACAAACTATACAACAGAAACAAGACAAGGCAAGGCTGGGAGCCCCGGCCGAAGACACATAATCTAGAGGGATAGGAAGAAGAGAATAGGAAAAATATATATGAGCCACCATGACAGTGAGGGTCTTGTCAGATAGAGGAGGAGGAAGCAGTGCTGGATCAGTGATCTGTATATAAGGTGACAGTGTGTGTCTTGTCATATAATGGAGGAGGAAGCAGTGCTGGGTCAGTGATCTGTATATAAGGTGACAGTGTGTGTCTTGTCATATAATGGAGGAGGAAGCAGTGCTGGATCAGTGATCTGTATATAAGGTGACAGTGTGTGTGTTGTCAGATAGAGGAGGAGGAAGCAGTGCTGGGTCAGTGATCTGTATATAAGGTGACAGTGGGTGTTTTGTCAGGTGGGGGAGGAGGAAGCAGTGCTGGGTCAGTGATTTGTATATAAGGTGACAGTGTGTGTCTTGTCATATAAAGGAGGAAGCAGTGCTGGATCAGTAAGCTGTATATAAGGTGACAGTGCGTGTGTTGATAGATAACGGAGGAGGAAGCAGTGCTTGTAAGATACACTAAATTCATGAAAATCCCCACAAAGTTTATAATCCACATGGAGCTTTTCTATGGTATTAATGGAATGTCGCATTATGAGAAATGAGTGAATCAGACATTCACCAAACATTTAGTAAAGGAGAATCTTCCACGTTCATGTTTTTTTCAATGACAATAGTTGATTTACCACCGGTGAATGTTTGGTGAAAGTCACATTCACTGCTGTTCTAAACACTCCCCAGGGTTCCTATTCTGAAAGATGAACGTCTATAAAACAACCTCCATGCAGATGCGGAGTTCACATCCAGTCTCCGTGTTTTCCTCTACGTGGGTTATGGAGATATTATTTTTGTCCCTCGCGCGGCTCGCGGAACGCAGCGATTATTCTTTTATCTAATATGAGATATAAATATAGAACCGAAACACAGAGACCGCCGGCTGTGCCAGAAAGAGATAAATGTCTTCCCCGCAGCCACAGATGGCGAAGCGTTTCCTCCCGGAGTCACAGTGGGCACCGCGCTCATGTCGCTCCCTCAGGGTCTGGACACAAATTCCAGCTCTTGTCAGGTAGATTCCAGGGGCCGGAATCGGGGACTTCCCCCTAAATATATCAACATTACATTGTGACTATCAGTACCCATTACACCTCCTCTATATATATATATACATACACTGTATCTGCGGACAGTTGGCGACTTCTGCGCACTGTGCGCTTCAGCATGCGCTGACCCCGCTCTGTCATGTGACGCGGCCTACCACTTCCTGGCTGAGTTGCTGTTGTTCCCAGTTGCTTCCACTTTGTTATAATCCCAGTAACAGGTGACCGCGGAATATTTAGTGGCCAGGAAATGTCACGGAACACCTGAGTCACATGATTGAGAGGGGGAGGGGCCCGATACTTCTGGTAATATAGTGTATGTACATATATATTAAAATATGCACTATATGGCCAAACATCTGTGGACATCCCTCCAAGTAATTACATTGTTCCAAGTGAAAGGTACAAAGACATTGTAGACAATTGGGCTCTTCCAGCCTTGTGGTCACAGTTTGGTGAAGACCCTTTTCTGTTCCCCGTGTACAAAGCTCCATAAGGACACGGTGTGACCAGCTTGGTGGAGGAACTCGAGTGTCCCGCACAGAGCCCCGACCTCAACCCTACTGAGCACCTTTGGGATGAATTGGAACGTCGATTGTGAGCCGGGTCTTCTCAGGTGACCTCACAATTGGTAAAAAAAATTCCTACAGACACCCTCCAAAATCTTGTGTGAAGCCTTTCCAGAAAGTGGGGGGTGTCAAAGCCACAAAGGAGACAAGTCCATATTAATGGGCATTCGGGGGGGGGGTTGGGGATCAACTCCATGTTAATGTCCATGGTTTTGAATTGAGATGTCAAACAAGCTCATAGAAGCGCGATGGTCAGGAGTCCACTCACTCACGTTCGGCCATATTTTGTATTTGACATTTTATGTCATGTATGACTCAAAGAAATTTAAGGGGGAAATAAACTGTTAGACACTTCAATTGTTGGCTCTTCTCTTCCCGTCTCTCAGGTTCAGACCACCACCCTGTGTGTCTCGGTCAGTCTCAGTGGCTCGGTGGTCCTGGGGTGCCTCTTCACCCCAAAACTTCACATCATCATGTTCCAGCCGCAGAAAAATGTCACCAGTCACCGCAGTGCCACTAACCGATTCAGCGCCACCGGAGCGGGCGGATCCCACAGTGAGTATGACTATTCTGGGTAATTTTAGGGCACAAACGTCCCCCGGAATGAGGATGGATGTAGGGGTGCCAGGGTTACCACCTTTCAGGCCATGTACAATTGAAAGGGAGAGGTTGCGGCATACGTACCGTGCCACACAGTTCTCTTGGCTTGGCCAATTCTTGTAAGAGAACATGTGACAGTGCACTCTTTTATGTGGCCCCGTAATGAAAAATGCGCACGTGTGCAAGGCAGAAAGTGCTGCACTGGTCCCGCGACTTGGGCAGCGAAGAAGGGGGACGTCTGGTGAAGGAGCACAGAATAAAAATAATCCGCATTCCACTTTCCTAAGTGTGTCACGAGAGCCGGGCAGTTAAATGGTGATTTGTGGCCCTCTGGGGCATTAACATGCGGCTTCTCTGGAAATGGTTTTTCAAATGTTGGCAGCTATGTTCACCGCTGTGCACTTGGCTTCGGAGGATAGAAGTCGGTGATTGCAGGA
>NW_017307016.1:54732-58986 GCF_000935625.1 Nanorana parkeri
TCATAATAATTGCTGCAGAGGAAAAGGGAATTGTGAGTCATTCCGTGCGATCGGGAGGAAAACGCCGGGCCCTCCCCAGGGGGATTCTGGGAGATCTGTAAATAGCGTCAGCAGACGAGAGGAAATAAGACGAGGAGAGCGGCGGAGCAGAGCTGTCAACGGCTTTATCTTTCAAACATACAAGACGTATCAGAGCGGAATTCCACCCAGCCACAACGCCATGCTGAGCGTCGAGTGGAATCTGCGCTGGTAATGAACTCGGCGACTTGCCGCTCGGCTCGAAGATTCGACGGGTTTACCATAAACCTGGGACTGCAGAAATATGGGGGGGTTGCCTTTTTTTTTTTTTTTTACCTATTCCACACCACACCTTGAGTTTATTGCGCCCGGTCGTTGTGGCGTTCTTGTGTATGTTCCTTTTTGCAGCTATTCAGCTGGACACCTCCACCCGCTAACCCAGAGCTGCATACGTCACATGCACCACCATACCTGAGGGCGCCGTACATCCCCCATTGTTCTCTTCTTGTTTTTAAAGGTGTAAACTCCAGGGTCAGCGAGGGAGGGAACAAGCAAGCAGCCAGTGATGTCTAAAAAGACCTAGCTCCCGTGCAGCATACTTGTTCCAGGTCAGTGACTCACCAGAAGGATCACTATGACAGATCCGGGGCCTGCACCTTTTAAACCAATATCAGCAATGGTAGCTCCCAAATTACTATTGGCGATGGTTCACCTTAAAAATGTAACCCCATGCTGTGTTTCAGGTGGTGTGGAAATATCCCCACCTACTGGGGTCTAAAATCAGGTATCCTCAGCTTCTAGGTTCTAAAATGAGGTATCACTGCTTACTGTCTGGTCTAGAATAAAATATTCCATCCTTCTGGGAATTGCAGCAAGGTACCCCTGCCTACTGAGGTCTACATTTAGGCCTTCCCACCTTCTGGGGTCTAAAATGAAACATTTCCTACATACTGTGGTCTAAAATTAGGTATATCCGCCTACTGGGTTTAAAATGAGGTATCCCTGCCAACTAGAATCTATAACATGATATTGCATCCTAGTGGCATCTACAGCATGGTATCCCTGCCTAATGAGGTCTAGAATGAAAATCCCCACTACAAGGGTCTACAATGAGGTGTACCAACCTACTAGGGTCTAGAATGAGGTGTACCAACTAACTAGGGTCTACAATGAGGTGTACCAACCTACTAGGGTCTACAATGAGGTGTACCAACCTACTAGGGTCTACAATGAGGTGTACCAACCTACTAGGATTTAGAATGAGGTATCCCCACCTACTAGGATCTAGAACGAGGTATCCCCACCTACTAGGGTCTAGAATGAAGTATCCCCACCTACTAGGGTCTACAATGAGGTGTGCCAACCTACTAGGGTCTAGAATGAGGTGAGCCAACTAACTAGGGTCTACAATGAGGTGTGCCAACCTACTAGGGTCTAGAACGAGGTATAACCACCTACTAGGGTCTAGAATGAGGTGTGCCAACCTACTAGGGTCTAGAATGAGGTGTGCCAACCTACTGGCATTTAGACCTAGGTTTTTGCTGCCTACCAGGCTTTAGAATGAGTTATCTTTGCCAACTTGGCTCTAAAGTAAGAGAATCACGACTACCGGGGTCTGAAATGAGGTATCTTTGTCTAATGGGAACCAGCATATAGCATCAAAACCTACTAGAGGTCAATAGTGAGGTACGCCCACCTACTAGGACCTAGAATTAGGTATCACCAACTTCTAGGGCCTAGAATGAGACATTCCCACCTACTAAGATTTAGACCTAGGTTTTACTGTCTTCTGGGGTTTAGAATGAGGTATCTAGGCCAGCTAGGGTCTAAGGTAATGGAACTCCAACTACTGTGGTATGGAATGAGGTGTCAATGCCTACTGTAGTTTAGAATGTGGTATCACTACCTGCTACGGTCTAGAGTGAGGTATACCTACTAGGAGGAGGTACCCCCAACTACTGGAGTCTAGAATGAGGCAAGCCCACCTAGTAGGATTTAGAAAGGGTTATCCCTCCCCCATCCACTGGTGTCTAAAATTAGGTATCCCTGCCTACTGGGGGTATGTAATAGGGTATGCTCACCTACTGAGATTTAGAATGAGGTATCCATCCCCTACCCACACCTACTGGAGGTCTATAGTGAGGAATCCTTGTCTACTGGAGGTCTATAGTGAGGAATCCCCACCTACTGGGGCCTTGAATAAGGTATCCCCATCTATCGGGGACCAGAATGAGGTATACCCACCTACCGGAGGTCTTTAGTCAGGTAACCCCGTCTACTGGAGGTCCATAGTGAGGTATCCCCACCGACTGGGGTCTACAATGAGGTATCCCCACTTAGTGAAGGTCTATAGTAAGGTTATCCCACCTACTGAGGTCTAGAATGAGGTATCCCTACCTACTGGAGGTCCATAGTGAGGTATACCCGTCTACTGGAGGTCCATAGTAAGGTATCCCCAACAACTGGGGTCTACAATGAGGTATCCCCACTTAGGGAAGGCCTATAGTAAGGTTATCCCACCTACTGAGGTCTAGAATGAGGTATCCCCACTTAGGGAAGGTATATAGTAAGGTTATCCCACCTACTGGAGGTCCATAGTGAGGTATACCCATCTACTGGAGGCCCATAGTAAGGTATCCCCAACAACTGGGGTCTAGAATGAGGTATCCCCACCTAGTGAAGGTCTATAGTGAGGAATCCCTGTCTACTGGGTTCTCTAGAATGAGGTATTCTCATATATTGTGGCCTAGAATCACCCCATTTTCCAGACTCCTGGGGGTCTAGCATGAGGTATATCTGCCTCCTGAGGTCCAGAATGAGGTATCCCTACATACGGAGATCCAATTTAAGGTATATCCTGATATTATGGTCTGGAATCAGATCTCCACCGACTACCTAACCCTGACATTATGCATTCGAAAATCAGCTGAAATTTATTTTATACATCAGCGGCACAAACGCCACGGCGACTCCATTGTGGGCAGAGCCGGATGCAGATTCAGCGATGCCGGGAATGCTGGGATTTGTAGTTCATCGTTTTCCCGGGCCGTAAATAAAGCCGCCAGAGACAGGATCACCCGTGCTGGCCTTAGATGACATTGCTGCCTGACAGGGGAGGCTGAAATAGATTTGCATTCTTGTCCCCACAGGAGCCGCTGGCTGCCCATTAACCTGCAGAGACTCCGCATCCCCGCTAACAAGAGACTTAACAAAGCGCTCATTAATACCACCCCCTACAGTCGCATTAAAGCCGCAGCGCATCTCCACTGCAGGAGAGAGAGAGCCCATGTGAGCCCCGAATGATGATTAGAAACCCAGAGACAAAAGACTGACTTATAGAACGGACAATTCCTCGCACCATGGCGTCCGGGATCTTCACAGGAGAATTGGAGCTAATTAAAAGTCAATGAACACGGCGGCAGTGACTTTAATTCACCTACAATCTGGTTTTATCTAACCCATTGCAGCCCATAGTGGCAGCCTCTTCATAGGGCTTCCTAGTGGCACTGTAGCCTCCTGTCCCATGATTCTGCCCAGTACATCTGCTCTATCATGCTCCATTGTGAGTGGGCGGAGTTACAGTGGGCTCAGGGCCATTGTACAACCTCTTTTAGGTCTACCAAGAACTAAGGGCCTGCCTGATTGGATAGATCCTCGTATTACATAGTTTGGGAGATCTAAAAGTTGTTTGTGCAGAGATTATAACATGTATGGTGACCCTGTAGCCAATCCAAAAAAGTTTATTTTATCTCTTTCCTTGTGTACTTAGTAGTTCCAATTGTTCCTGCCGGTGCCGCTGTGGAGGGGCGACAATGCAGCTGAATGTGCAGCAGCGTTGTTGCTCCTCTGATCCTCATCTCCTATTCCGCCTTTAGAAGTGACGGCATCATGTCAGGGTCCATAGCTCTCTGGGTGTTGGCATTTGGCAGATAGTTTATGCCCACCAGTAGCTAGTTCATGTCCACCAGTAGATAGCTCAGGCCCACCAGTAGATAGCTCAGGCCCACCAGTAGATAGCTCAGGCCCAACAGTAGATAGCTCAGGCCCAACAGTAGATAGCTCAGGCCCACCAGTAGATAGCTCAGGCCCACCAGTAGATAGCTCAGTCCCACCAGTAGATAGCTCAGGCCCGCCAATAGATAGCTCAGGCCCACCAGTAGATAGCTCAGGCCCACCAGTAGATAGCTCAGGCCCACCAATAGATAGCTCAGGCCCACCAGTAGATAGCTCAGGCCC
>NW_017307016.1:60617-63274 GCF_000935625.1 Nanorana parkeri
GCCCACCAGTAGCTAGTTCATGCCCACCAGTAGATAGCTCAGGCCCACCAGTAGATAGCTCAGGCCCACCAGTTGCTAGTTCATGCCCACCAATAGATAGCTCAGGCCCACCAGTTGCTAGTTCATGCCCACCAATAGATAGTTCACGCCCACCAATAGATAGTTCACGCCCACCAATAGATAGTCCACGCCCACCAATAGATAGTTCACGCCCACAATCGATAGTTCACACCCACCAGCTGCTAGTTCACGCCCACAAGCTACTAATGCCCACCCACGAGTCGCTAATTCATGCCCTCCAGTCGATAGTTTACGCCTACAAGGTACTAGTCCACAGCCACCAGACACTAGTTTACGCCCACCAACTGCAGATAAAGGGCTGATTTAGGAGGAGGCCCGCATGTGACGTATATTGAGGGTAATAATGTAGCAATTTCTTAAAGCATGTTGGGGGAGGGGGGTGCATCAGAGTACTGGGGAGGTGAGATTCACCGGCTGAGTTTTGGTTGACTTTCCATCTCCTTTAAACTAAACCGTGCTCCATTTTATTTTTCCACCCGCGCAGGTTCCGCCGTGCAGTATGTTCCCACCGTGTGCAACGGTCGCGAGGTGGTGGACTCCACTACGTCGTCCCTGTGACGCGAGCAGGGGGCGGAGATGCAGCGATGACATCCCAGCTGTGGAAGAAGGCCGACCCTAACAAGATGGCTCTGGAGACGTCGGGCCTGACCGGGACTTCGAGCTCCCAATGCTGATGAACCTGCCCAAAGCCAAAACGTCCATCGGCGTTCCAGACTATCCGTCTTTTGCCAGTTATCTTATCGGCGCCAACGACGCGGTCCGGCGCGTTCCAATATTTATGGTGCAAATTGGAAGGGCAGATGAGACGCCAGAGACATTCAATGGTTTCCAAGGCCGCAGTCATGGCCGACTCCTCTGGAAAATGCCGCCATGGACAATCTTCCATCTCGAGGCCGGCGGTGGGACCCCAGCGAGAGACATTTATTTGCCGGAGTCTTTAGTCTGACATGTGGGGGGACATTGTACAGGAGATTGATTGTAGACGTTTTTACCTAGTATTGCACAAAAAATAACCTGGCAGGGCGCCCGTCTGCCCCGTGGTTGAGCGCGCAGGGTAAGGGAACTGCAACCTCAAGCTGGAGGATAGGAGGGTGGGGGACTGTGGGTGGCAGGACTGCCAATATGGGGGTACGGGGGGGGGGGACAGGCAGTGCATTCGTACAGGGCCCAGGCTCCATTGGGGGAGCAAGGGGTCCCGGCCTGGGCTGCCTGTAGGCCCATTGTAGTGGTATTCCAGCAGAGTGCAAGAGATCAGAGCAGCCCCAGTCTAAATTTCTCCTCCGCTTAGCGCCCCCTTAGCATAGCTCCGCCTCCCCCTGCAATTGATTGACAGCAGAGGAGGACTGTGCTGCGAAGCGTCCTATTGGACGCCTCACAGCATAATCACCGGTGCTTTATGGGGTGAGAACTTCCCAGGAACTGAAGAAGGTTAAGTCACCCTTTGGGGTAGGGGCCCTGTCAGGTGGTCTGTAAGGGACCCCAATGGTTTCTAATGACCTTGATGGATGGCACCTGGAGCTGCCAGTTACCGACCCTTCTGAGAACAAAACAGATTTTCTGCAAATGTAACATTTCCTCTTTTACTTCTTTGCACTAAAATTTTGCAGAAACTCCTCCAGACATCAGCGGAAATATGAGACATCTTCAAAAACAAAACCCCGCCCCCCCCCGAACCTATTGTCACATGGCGTCACGCCAAAGCCGCAGTGTTCCGTCACCCGCAGACAGGGTCTCTTTGTTCAGTCTGGAAGCACTTTCGCTTTGTACGGCACAAGCTCTCCATATCAGTATCCTGTAAATAAAATCTCTGTTTGTAGTTTGAGGGATCGGTGTTTTAGGTGCTTTCCGGCATTTTCCTCCCCGGGGTCACTTTAAAGGGCAAAAAGAAAATGTCCCGGTCCGTTATAGACGACGTGTAAAAAATATATTATATAAGAAAATAGAGAAAAGTCTCCACCACGTTGGCTTTGTACTTGGAAAGGATTTTTATCACATTACCTGCTTCTGTCCTGTAGATACTGAGATCGGCCATTGCAGTGTTGTTTCTTAAAGTGGGAGGGGCCACCTGTCCGGATCACATGATCAGCCTTGCATTGTAAAGATGAGATTCTCAGGACAGCGAGCTTGTGGACACAGCCGGGGATGCCATAAAGCTGAGCAGATTTCTATTTTTTAAGTATGTTTGGTACTCCACCATTTTGTTATAGCTCAACTCCAGGCCCCAGACCCTCACATTGGGGCCCCACTACACTGCAAGGGTTAACTGCGTGAGAAATGTTGGGGTGCAGGGATAAGGAGTAACACAAACATTAGTCCTCGCTGTGGTAGGCTTCTACCTTCTGTGCGACCGCTCCAGCGACTACTCCTCTCTATGGCGCTCCCTGCCACGGGCGCACACTCACCTCCTCCACATACAATGCAACCCGGAGCGCCAGGGACCAGAGGAGAGCGCCGGAGCCGGGGGTCAGGTCTGTAATATCTTCTCTTGTGCTACCCAGAGCAGCATTTATCAAACTTTCTTTTTGGCACCCTTAAAAAGTATGCAAAATTGTGAGGCGCCCCAGTCTAGAATGTAA
>NW_017307016.1:63878-65875 GCF_000935625.1 Nanorana parkeri
CTTGTGGCTGGAGTTGGGCTTTAAGTAAATAGATTTTTGGGAATCTGTTACAATGTTTCTTCCCTGGAGATCCGACAGTGACAGCACTTCCTGTTGCAGGGGTAACAACGCTAAACGACGCGCTTGCAATTCGCAGCCTTCTCTTGGCCGTTTGGTTGCCAATCTGACAGGAAGCCCGATGGGACAACTGAAGGGACACATGGCAGGCTGACCACACAGCCGAGAATGGTGAGGCCGTAGCTTAGCGTTGTCACCCTACAACTGGAAGTGCTGTCTCCGTCGCATCCCCAGGGAAGAAACATTGTAACAGATTCGGAGAGATGATGCCGGACATAATGAAGAAGAGATTTCGGGTTTACAGAGAATTCGACATTCTGGAGAAATGTGTGTGATAAAAAATCTCTCTTCAGAACTGGTTCCTCCGAACGTCTCGCAGTTGCCCCGGCTGGATGTAGGTCACACGGCCGCAGCTCCTCCAGAGCGGAGATGGTCGCCGCCGGCGCCCTCTCTCTGGCCGCGGGGGTCACACGGACGCTGCCAGCGGAATGATCTCCAAGTCTTTGTCTTCCGATTCTTCCTCTCCGGAATACCAGAGGGGCTGAGCGGGCCCATTAGTCACCGGATCACTTCCCGGGAACAAAAGACCTTTCCCAGGGACACTCGGCTCCTCCGATGGAGCCGTGTATATAATCCTCCAATACAAACACGAGCACCTCAAAGCTGAATGTTCTTATATTTCTCCGTCCCGGAGGCGGAGCTCCATCTGACTTGCTGCAGCTTCTAATGCACGTTGTGAGAAGTTCCCAGTGTGCAGGAGAGGAGCCGGGACAACTGTGCACAGCAATGGATAAATGTGTCCAGCAGTGAAAGGTTAATACAGAGAAAGCTTCGGTGTCATCAGTGACAGAGAGAAGGGCGACCTCTAGTGGACACATCGTACATTACACCTTCCCATGTAAAGTCTATGTATCGGTGACAACAGCCTCCAGGACAAATAAGGTGAAAAACCTTAATAACTTTTTCCCCTTAAGATCCAACAATTCAATTATACAGACGACCCCCCCATTGTATGCCCGCTGACTTTTCCAGTGTAGTCTCCCCTAGATTTCTGATAAGGTGGCCATACACTTTTGCGATGGTTGTAAAGTAATTTTTTTGAAAAAAACGTACGATCTGCCCATCTTGGACAGGCAGATCGTACTTGCGATCACACACCGGCCCGTTCGGCATTTGTCTCCCGAGCACCGCTCAAACCAGCCGAAAATCGCACGATTCTCGGCTGGTTTTCTAGCGTGCTCCTTAGACAAAAGACGTGCGACCGTACAGTAGAAACGGTCGCACGTCTTCGTTCACACTGCAAGATTCTCGTACGAAGAATCGAGCAGTGTATGGGCACCTATAGGGGAGTGAGCATTGCTGAAAGGTCACATGGCAGACTCCTTGTGGCTGTAGAGGTACGGTACCGTCCCAGATGTCACTCAAAGCCCTTGGAGACAGAGCAGGGGAGGGGCCAGAGATGCCCGGAGGCTGAGAGTACGCAGGGCCGGATTTACTCTCTCTGCGGCACCAATGCAACACACTACCCCCCCCATGTAGAAGGGCAGACCAGCAGGTTGCATACAATGTCACCGGGATCACGTGTACAAAAGCGGCGGCTTCCCCGCTGTATATTTATCTCTGCTTGCCCAAAGCCCGGCTAAGTGTAGACAACAACTACCCGCCCGGCAGCCAGAACTACATGTCGCGGGCGTCGGGAGATAGAAATTCCACACCCCTGCCGCCCCTCTCCTCCCTGCTGCCCCTCGGCCGGGCCTTGGTTGGCCTTGTGGGAAATCCGGCTACACTGGGGCTCCAGGGATTCCTGCACGGCAACGTAGCCACCCCAAAATTAGAAACGCAGGACGGAAAACTGCACAGCTGCGAAGGAGGAAGATGAGGAATGCGGCAGATTTATTATTTTTTTAATAAGACTTTATTAACACTTTACAAAAGTCCTG
>NW_017307016.1:65925-66347 GCF_000935625.1 Nanorana parkeri
AATACAAGCCGTTTTTGGCTTCTTTTAGCCTCCACCAGCGTCCGAGTCTGCCGCAGAAAAGAAAAAAAGGAAACGTGCAGAGCAATGCGTGAGTACAACGTTGTATACAAGCGGAGAACACCGAATCCGGAGCTCGGTCATGTGACACGTAAGAAAAAAATAGGATACCAGATGTGACTGAACCTGTTGTTGTCTGCAGCCCTGGAACCATTCCTCTCTGCCTTTTAGCACGAGATGCCCTGAGGATACCGGTCCAGCCACAGAACAGACACACCGATTCCCTGCTCATGTGTCAGATATTAGGAGCAGTGAAGTGCAACTAATGATAAATCTATCACTAATGGGAAACGTTTCTACAGTGCCAGAGCTGCCTGCCCACCGACATGCAGGAAAAATAGTGCGGGGGGGGGGAGAGTTCATTA
>NW_017307016.1:66435-68333 GCF_000935625.1 Nanorana parkeri
GTAAATTACATTATGTATCATAGAAATAAATACTTGTGGAGGGGAAAAGGTAGTAAAATAAAATCATTGCGAGCAGCTACAATCTCCAGGAAACAATAACTTGCCAATCAGATAAGATGTAACAAAGGAGATTCCACGCAGCGTCACCAAATATATACAATGTACCCAACACGAAGCGGTCGGCACAGGATCAGCCGGGGGATGGGGGGGTACTAGCTAGAGATATAGAGCAGATATGACTGTATTCACCTCCCCCATCCTCTGATGATTGCTGCTTCATGTACATTGTATATAATTGGTGACACCGTATGTTTGTGGTGAAGGCAGAAATCTCCTTTGTTGTCACCGTAACAGAAAAACAAAACGCGTTACAGGATCCACCCATGGAGGGGCAGCAGGAGCCCGGCGTGATCCGCTCTTCTCACGGCTCGCTCCACCTCTATGGGGACCTCCCGGCAAACCTGAACTGAAAGCCCAGAAGACATCTCACCTGTGTTCTTGGCCAACTCCAACCACCAGGAAGTCCGCCGTGCTGGAAAACTGGAGACAGTTCACAAATCCAACCTGGGGGGGACAAGGGGAGCAAATTAATACATTGAAAATGATTCTAAAAACTCAAATCAGACCAGAGACACAGTGGAGGCATTCACTATTCACACCGGTGACATCACTGAGAATGCAGCCTATCCATTCACTAGAGACCAGTGACATCACCGAGAACGCAGCCTATCCATTCACTAGAGACCGGTGACATCACTGAGAATGCAGCCTATCCCTTCACTAGAGAGCGGTGACATCACTGAGAATGCAGCCTATCCCTTCACTAGAGAGCGGTGACATCACTGAGAGTGCAGCCTATCCATTCACTAGAGAGCGGTGACATCACTAAGAGTGCAGCCTATCCATTCACTAGAGAGCGGTGACATCACTGAGAATGCAGCCTATCCCTTCACTAGAGAGCGGTGACATCACTGAGAATGCAGCCTATTCATTCACTAGAGAGCGGTGACATCATAGATTTTACCTGACCACTTATGACTTACCAGGGGAATGGTGAGAAGGGGGTGCAGACCCCGGAATCCCTCCCCGCACTGCCACAGACGTACAAAGCCGTCATGAGAGCCTGGAGAGAACAGACACAGAATGAGAGATGAATAATCCTGTATTGTGATTGGATAAGACGACACATGTGATGTTTCCTGTTCTAATGTTCATCTGTTATTGTCTATTTATCTATTTCCTGATAAGAGTCAGAAACCCCAAAACTTTGCACACTGTGCACCCCCAATATACCACCCCACCACCACCACCCCGCACCTATCTGAATTAGAGTGGAGGGGACGGGACCGAGCACACTGGTTGGTATTCTGATGGTGGAGTTTATGACACAGAATTCCACTTTAAAGGGCCAGTCCACTCAAGAGACATTTCAATGTTCAGATACCAGAGAATGAAACCTCTCCGGGACTGTATTGGGGAGACCTCTGCAGGGTTCCCAGGTCTGCCATGGCTGTAACAAGGTGCCGAGGAGTTCCTAAATGTGTTACAATGTAAAGAGAAGAGGAGAAGGAGGAGGAGAGGCGAGGAGGAGAAGGAGGAGGAGAGGCGAGGAGGAGAAGGAGGAGGAGAGGCGAGGAGGAGAAGGAGGAGGAGAGGCGAGGAGGAGAAGGAGGAGGAGAGGCGAGGAGGAGAAGGAGGAGGAGAGGCGAGGAGGAGAAGGAGGAGGAGAGGCGAGGAGGAGAAGGAGGAGGAGAGGCGAGGAGGAGAAGGAGGAGGAGAGGCGAGGAGGAGAAGGAGGAGGAGAGGCGAGGAGGAGAAGGAGGAGGAGAGGCGAGGAGGAGAAGGAGGAGGAGAGGCGAGGAGGAGAAGGAGGAGGAGAGGCGAGGAGGAGAAGGAGG
>NW_017307016.1:70449-71405 GCF_000935625.1 Nanorana parkeri
AGGAGAGGCGAGGAGGAGGAGGAGAAGGAGAGGCGAGGAGGAGGAGGAGAAGGAGAGGCGAGGAGGAGGAGGAGAGGCGAGGAGGAGGAGAAGGTGAGGAGGAGGAGGTGAGGAGGAGGAGGAGAAGGTGAGGAGGAGGAGGAGGAGAGGCGAGGAGGTCACCAATACTGTACAGACCTAAAACCATGAATTAAAGCACAAGTCATACCGGAGGCGACCACGTCACTGTTGAGCACGGCAGCCACCGCGGAGATCCAGTGCGGCTCCTCCAGGCCGGGGTCCCCGCGTTTACCATGTGCGCATTTTACCCGAGAGAGGGGCTTTTTCTTCGACACATTCCACACCGCGAGGGACCTACAGAGGAAATGGAGCAAAAAAGTGATCATAGAGGAGGTGCTGGGGAGGCACCCCGAGAATCATGGAGACATGACCGAACAGCTCTACAGCCCCCCCAAAGACTTCTACCCCCCCCCCAAAAAGCTGAACAAAACAAGGTCACTGAAGCCGTCAGCGTGATATCACTTTAGGGCCGGACATAGGAGATACGTCCAAAATCCGGAAGTGGCCAAGGACAACATATAGAACAATCTTCCATTGCCCTATGAAGAGGAACAAATGACAACAAACATCAGCGTGAGGACCACCTACCCATCATCCGCTCCGGACACCATATGCTCCTCGTTTATCAACCGGATACAATCTACCGAACCCCTGGAAACCACAAAGACAGAAAATTTTATTGTATCCATAAGTGGCTACAAAAAAAAAAACCCCACACACCCAAACAAATATATTTTGGGGCTATTCTCAACCTCAATGGTGAGAGTTTGTGTCTCTGCCCCTCCCACAATGGTGAGATTTCCTCCAGTAGTTTGTGTCTCTGCCCCTCCCACAATGGTGAGATTTCCTCCAGTAGTTTGTGTCTCTGCCCCTCCCACAATGGTGAGATTTCCTCC
>NW_017307016.1:71781-72673 GCF_000935625.1 Nanorana parkeri
ACCCCCCAGTAGTGTGTGTCTCGCCCCCTCCCACAATGGAGAGACCCCCCAGTAGTTTGTGTCTCTGCCCCTCCCACAATGGTGAGATTTCCCCCCAGCACTATGGACAGACATGAAATACATAGATGTCTCGGGTCTCTCAGGTCCATATAAACAAATTCTTGGATCGGTCACATGGGTTCGGCGTTGGTTCCGGCCCTTTAACTCACCCCTGTCCGCTGAAGACGAGCTGCGACTCCTCTGTGATCTTCCACACTCTGACCGTCCCGTCTCGGCCCCCCGACGTCACGCAGCGCTCTCGGCTCAGACTGTCCAGTCCGGTGATACAATCCTGGTGCCCAAAACTGAAGATAAAAGGAATTTTGGTGTCAACTTACAACGATGATTTATATATCGCCGACATAAACCATGGCGCCGTACGGAGACGTTCAGCGTGTTCTACGTAGTGCTGAGCTGTATCACATCAGTCCGGCCCGCCGATGGCCCCATCGCTGTGTTTCTGGGCTGCGGGTGGACACCAGAGCACATACAAACTCCTTGCGGACAGAGCCCAGTTGGGAAATGAACCCGGGGCCCCAGCACTGCAAAACCCCATTGAACCCCAGAGCCGCCGCCCCCCCGTTACCCTTCACAGATCTCTATGCCGGTGACAGAGCCGGGGTGGGCGGGTCAGCTCTCCTCCGCCCCCCCCCGCCCGGCACAGTGAACAAGCAGCAGGCAGAGCAGGGCGTTGTGTCGCACACTTACAGCGTCTCGATGTACGAGTTCTCCGCCACATTCCACACTTTGATGGATCGGTCGTGTGAGGCGCTGAAGAGCTGGTACGTCCCCTTCTGGAAGGACAGTCCCTGCGAGGGTGCAGAATGAAGGAATTAAAGGAGAACTCCCGGCA
>NW_017307016.1:72711-83641 GCF_000935625.1 Nanorana parkeri
GGCGGCGCACACACTCCACCGTCCAATAGGACTTCATAGCCCCCAGATGGTGACAACACTTCAGATCCGTCACTCTAGCCCCCCCTGGACATCTAGTAGCACCATGTTATGACATCCACACTGAGCCATCCCCAAGTACCGCCCCCTCTCATCACCAGACACCGACCGCAAGCCTGATATTAAACTTCCCCCTGGCGTCTAGCAGCGACAAAATGTCATATTAAATTCTCGGGGTGTCGGACTCACAGAGACGGCTCCTCGGTGGCCCTGGAACTTGTGAAGGTTCTGGCAGGTCACCGCATCCCAGATGAAGATGAGTTTGTTCTGATCGCCCGACGCCTGAAGACGACAAGAAAGTGTGTGAGCGCCAAATCAATCGATCGATGACGTCATAATACATACAACACACGCATGTCAATCCTTTCCCCATGAGGCCTCACCAAGAACTTGCCATCCGATGACACCGCCATGCACAGGACGTGAGCCGTGTGGCCCACGTGCGTCTTCTCGCAGCCCTTCCGCCCGCCGGGAATCTTGTGCACTTTCCTTCCATCGCTCACCGACCCTGAGGAAGGAATACGACAGTCAGCAGGGACAGATCTCACTACAGGGGAACTACGACGCCGCGCTGCTCGCCAACATGCGCCGCCATGATTGCAAGAACTTAAAGGAGAACTATGAGGGGGAGGGGCTTTTCACTCACCTCATAGTTCTAGCCGACCTGTGACAATGAGACTGTCAGAGGTCGGCTCAGTAGATCGGGAGGTGAGGGAACACATAACACGATCCTGTCACGGCTCTCCGCCGTGACAGGGGAGGGGCTGGATTCCCCCCTCCCCGCTCCGATCTGCCAGCGCTGACTGGCGGAAGGGACGGGGGAGGGTACAGCTGGCTCTGCCTCTAGATAGGCGGAGCCAGCTGTCACGCAGCTGGGCAGATCAAGACAATTGTCGGGATCCGCTCCGGCTGCGGCGTCTCAGTATACCGCGAGCTGTAGCTCCCTATATACTGAGCTTAGGGTGACGGGAGGACGCTAGTTTGTGTCCTCCCATTACCCTAAGGAGAACTATGGGGAAAAGACCTGACCCCATAGTTCTCAATGAAAGGGGCGGGGCCAGTCAGACTGGGGAGGACAGAGTTAGATGATGATGGACATCCTCCAGCCAGGAAAGGAGGCGGAGCTCTGTCTGACTGGCTGCAGCTTCTAATGCACGTTGTGAGACGCTCCCGGTGTGCAGTGACATCGGAGGGAGACATTCCAGTGCCGGAGGATTTTTTTTATCTTTGGGGAAATGTTATTATACTGCATTGGAGTCTACGACGGGCGAATTCTGCCGCTCATCTTATAAGTGAACAACGGGGCGCAGAGAGAAACTTTCCCCAACTCATAAAACAGAAGATGTGCAGGACTCACACTTGATGATGGAGCAATCCTTAGAGGCGGAGAAGACGTGCGCATCGTCCGGAGTGATGGCGATACAGGTGATGGGGAGCTGGTGACCACGAAGCAGACGGATCTCTGAAGGATCCGGGGGAAGCAACTGGAGGGCGGAGCCAGAGAAGAGGGCGGAGTCAGAGAAGAGGAAACAATGTATCATTATAGATGGAAAAAAAAGGAGATTTTATGTACCAGTGACTGGCTCAGTGTCCTCTGTACTGCACTGCGGTATATGTCAGAGCTATATACATGTGGGGGGACATTAGAGTGTAAGCTCCTCTGTACAGAGACTGATGTGACTGGGGGGGGAGGGGACATTAGAGGGTAAGCTCCTCTGTACAGAGACTGATGTGACTGGGGGGGGAGGGGACATTAGAGGGTAAGCTCCTCTGTACAGAGACTGATGTGACTGGGGGGGGAGGGGACATTAGAGGGTAAGCTCCTCTGTACAGAGACTGATGTGACTGGGGGGGGAGGGGACATTAGAGGGTAAGCTCCTCTGTACAGAGACTGATGTGACTGGGGGGGGAGGGGACATTAGAGGGTAAGCTCCTCTGTACAGAGACTGATGTGACTGGGGGGGGAGGGGACATTAGAGGGTAAGCTCCTCTGTACAGAGACTGATGTGACTGGGGGGGGAGGGGACATTAGAGGGTAAGCTCCTCTGTACAGAGACTGATGTGACTGGGGGGGGAGGGGACATTAGAGGGTAAGCTCCTCTGTACAGAGACTGATGTGACTGGGGGGGGAGGGGACATTAGAGTGTAAGCTCCTCTGTACAGAGAGAGTGATGTGACTGACTCAGTGTTCTCTGTACAGCGCCGCGGTATATGTCAGAGCTATGCAATGAAAGTGACAGGTTGATGGTCACGTTACCTCTTTGGCCAGCTGACGCCGAAGTTTTCCTCTCTGTTCAAGCTGCGGAGACAAAAAGACGACGGTCACTGCTGACACCTTCCCTGGGGGATATCCAGTACTTCCAGGTATGGGGGAGGAGCATGTTAGAACAGCCAATCAACAAGCCCGTATACAGTATAGTGGGGGAGGAGAGAAGCTCATTAACCCTGTGCAAGATCCAACACAGACGGACGCGATGAGGGATTAGACGCGGCGAATGGAGCGTCATCGAGAGATTGGGGACAACGAGCAAAGTAACAGGTTCCTTCTAGTTCAGGGGCAGGCGACCGCGGCACTGCCAACTGTAATGAAACTACAAAATCCCATCATCCCTCTGCCTCTGGGAGTCATGCCTGTGGTAGTCAGAGCTGCAATACCTCCTGGGACTTGTAGTTCCACAACAGGTGAGGTTGCCAAATTGAAGAGACTCTGCATGGCCCCCCCTCCAGCGCACTCACCACATCTTCCTGTAACCGGCTGGCGATGGCGTCCTGGCCCTCGTCCTCAGGCCCGTCCTCCTCCTCTGAAGAACAGAGAGCGGGTCACATGTCATCACAAAAAACACAGAGACAGGAACAATGGCGGCATCCGTCCCATCCCCCCTCCTCACCCTGCGCCTGCAGCTGCGTCAGATATTCCTTAGCCAATCGCAGCTTCTTCTCCTGCGCAGTCTCCCCCACGTACTCATCTTCATCCTCCGGCTTCCTGCGAGTCTTCGGGGCTCTGAGAGGAGAACAGACGGCGATCAGAAGAACAGAAATCCTGGAAACAGAAGCAGGGAGAGGCAGAGACAGGCAGGCAGGCAGACAGAGACAGACGGGCAGGCAGACAGAGACAGGCAGGCAGACAGAGGCAGGCAGGCAGACAGAGGCAGGCAGGCAGACAGAGGCAGGCAGGCAGACAGAGGCAGGCAGGCAGACAGAGGCAGGCAGGCAGACAGAGGCAGGCAGGCAGACAGAGGCAGGCAGGCAGACAGAGGCAGGCAGGCAGACAGAGGCAGGCAGGCAGACAGAGGCAGGCAGGCAGACAGAGGCAGGCAGGCAGACAGAGGCAGGCAGGCAGACAGAGGCAGGCAGGCAGACAGAGGCAGGCAGGCAGACAGAGGCAGGCAGGCAGACAGAGGCAGGCAGGCAGACAGAGGCAGGCAGGCAGACAGAGGCAGGCAGGCAGACAGAGGCAGGCAGGCAGACAGAGGCAGGCAGGCAGACAGAGGCAGGCAGGCAGACAGAGGCAGGCAGGCAGACAGAGGCAGGCAGGCAGACAGAGGCAGGCAGGCAGACAGAGGCAGGCAGGCAGACAGAGGCAGGCAGGCAGACAGAGGCAGGCAGGCAGACAGAGGCAGGCAGGCAGACAGAGGCAGGCAGGCAGACAGAGGCAGGCAGGCAGACAGAGGCAGGCAGGCAGACAGAGGCAGGCAGGCAGACAGAGGCAGGCAGGCAGACAGAGGCAGGCAGGCAGACAGAGGCAGGCAGGCAGACAGAGGCAGGCAGGCAGACAGAGGCAGGCAGGCAGACAGAGGCAGGCAGGCAGACAGAGGCAGGCAGGCAGACAGAGGCAGGCAGGCAGACAGAGGCAGGCAGGCAGACAGAGGCAGGCAGGCAGACAGAGGCAGGCAGGCAGACAGAGGCAGGCAGGCAGACAGAGGCAGGCAGGCAGACAGAGGCAGGCAGGCAGACAGAGGCAGGCAGGCAGACAGAGGCAGGCAGGCAGACAGAGGCAGGCAGGCAGACAGAGGCAGGCAGGCAGACAGAGGCAGGCAGGCAGACAGGCAGAGACAGGAAGGAGGAACGTGAGCTCACACTTCCGTGTCCGAGTCGCTCTCGATCTCCTCCCGCAGATTCACCATCTTCTTTTTCTTCTTCTGCGCGGCGCCATCATTCACCTGAGGAGAAAAACATGAGAATCAATACAAAAAGACATTCCCGCCGGGTGCACTTCATACACACAGCGCCGCTTTAAAGAGAACCCGTATACAGGCAACGCGCGGGGTGTCGCGTCAGGAGAAACAATGTATCCAAACTGGAAACAATGTAACAGATCGCAGCTTCCTGTCCTGAGATGTGGCGGCCGCATTAGTCTTCTTTATTATCACCTGATGATCCCGCCACTAACACACTTCCTGTCCCAGGGTGACAACACTCGCCGTACTACATGGGAGGGAGGAGCATTGTTGTCACTTTGGACACGGACTACAGAACACACACCCACCCTCCATATCATAGGGGGAGGAGCTCTGTAGATCACAGACAACAGCTGATAACATTGTTTGCAATTTCAGATCCACACACAGGAAGTGACAAGGACTCTGGATTTCTGGCAGGAAATGTATGCAATGTCAGGGTGACCCCAGGCACACACTGACTACGCTGCACTGGGCTGCCAAAAGAGGACCTGTCACTGCTGGACCCAGCACACAACCTGCACTGTGTAAGTCACGCTGGTACCTGTAGTGCCCCATCATACAGTGTAGGCCGCTATGCTGACCCTAGACGTTCACAGGGCTGTGCCCAGCTGCAGAAAGAGGACCTGTCATTGCTGGGACATCATCTATACTGGTGTACAGACATGATTGGGGAACACGTACCAGCGTGCCAAAGTACAAGGGCAGATCAGGCTGCACCCCAGTATCAGGTTGCAGAGGGGGACCCGTCATTGCCAGGCCCAGCCCCCACCATGCACTGTAACATATGTAAGCCATGCCTGTACCTATAGTGCCCCATCATACAGTGTATGCAGCTATGCTGACCCTAGTAATGCACAGGGCTGTGCCCAGCTGCAGAAAGAGGACCTGTCATTGCCACCACATACACCGGTGTACAATGAGACATGCTGGCACATGTGGTTCCCCAGCACATGAGGGCAGATTAGACACACACTGCATTGAATATCAGTCTGCAGAATGGGATCTGTCAGCACACACCATGCACTGCAATGTATATACTGCATAGGAGCCATGCTGATACATGTAGTTCCCCACCATGCAGTATATAAGGGAGGATCAGGCTGCAGCCATACTGTACCCAGACACACTGTTGTATCAGGCGGTGGCCATGCTGGTACCTGTAGTCCTCCCATCACACAGTGTGGACAGGCCCCACTACTGACCACCCACCTTCACTCTCGGGTCCCGGTACTCACCTCCCCCCGCTTCCTCCGGGCGCTCTCCGCTCTCTTCTTGATGAACAGGCCAGACATGATGCCACAGTACCGGACCCACGTGTGAGCTCCTTGCTTCTTCCGGCCACACCCACCGCACGCTCATTGGCTGTAAGCACAGAGACGTGCGCAGCAGGACTCTCTATTGGCCATAGCACACATGTCCCGTTCTCAGGCTCCCATTGGACTGATGTGATGTTGGACCGCCCACTTCCGGATGTTCGCTACAGAGCGGCGTCCCCGTAACTAGGCAACTAGTCCGTTTCAGTGTCACATGACAGGCCTCAGCCTGTTTCTGTTCTTCCCTTTAGCTTGTCATGTGACACTGCGAGGACCGGTTACTTGGAGGGGGCAGGGATGGCTTTGCACAGTGGTCTCTATGTAGTCATATCAGCGCAGGTGGTCGTGTAATTCTTCTTTATGCTGCATTGTCACCCTCTGTATGCCTCCTCCTCTCCTTTTTTTCTATCTATCTCCTGCCCCATCTATACCCTCTACAGCTTTATTGATCAGGGTGTAAGCCACAAAACACCATGCAAGTTTTCAAGAAGGGTGTCCCTTTAATTCACTTTAATGTTTTAAGTGGAGAAATTTCACCAAGATAAATAAAAGCCTAAAAATGTCTCTTCCCTGCCGTGCCCGACACTAAAAATAAAATAGATTTGGATGGACTTCCTCTTTCAAGAGGACCTGTCAGTAACTTTACAAGGCTCCATGAATAAATCCCTGATCTCCACTTAGTTAGGCTGAGATGATGTCATCAGTCTGCTGCAAGCAGGAGGAAGCATTTCCTCAGTCTTCCCTCTCCCAGTGATCAGTCTGCTGCAGGAGGAAGCATTTCCTCAGTCTTCCCTCTCCCAGTGATCAGTCTGCTGCAAGCAGGAGGAAGCATTTCCTCAGTCTTCCCTCCCCCCAGTGATCAACCTACTGCAGGCGGAGACAAGACCAGTCACCCTGCACAAGGAGAGAGAGCAGCAGTAAGCGGTCTTTATTACAGGAAGGGGCGGAGACAAGACCAGTCACCCTGCACAAGGAGAGAAAGCAGCAGTGATAGGTCTTTATTACAGGAGGGGGCAGAGACAAGACCAGTCACCCTGCACAAGGAGAGAGAGCAGCAGTGACCGGTCTTTATTACAGGAGGGGGCAGAGACAAGACCAGTCACCCTGCACAAGGAGAGAGAGCAGCAGTGACCGGTCTTTATTACAGGTTTCACAGATCTGGAAGAAATACACAAAGCTGTGCGATGGATGCGTTTAGTGCAGCGCTATGATGTGAATGGGCCCGAGTTCTGACCCGCAGACCGGAACCCTCTTCACCGTCCTCCAGCGCGGGAAGAAATCACATTTGTATCATCTGAAATGTTTCTCCTTCTGGATACATTAGCCGTACCAGCTTGAAGTGAATAGCCGAAGCTCACTTCACTTCAGATCGGTCATTCACTCGGCTGCCCTCGGCAGCTTCGTGAATAGACCCCTTTGTATATAAATCCCGAAGAAGAGATCTGAGGAATCCCGACAACTCTCATCAATCAGCCGATCAATAACCTCCGATCATTCTGCATCAATCAATGACTCGCCCGGGACACAAGAATCCGCTACTGCCGAGCGAGCTCCGTTCTGTAACTTGAAGCAGCATGGAGCTGACGTAGGTGGAGGGTGGTACACTGGATGACAGAGCAGGGAGGGGGCAGGGGAGGGATGAGCGGATCTGACTTGTACTGACTTGTTTTCCGTTCAGAACTCAGCCCGGGGCGCTCTGTGTGTCGTTGTCACTGCCGCCCGAGACTCCGCCGCCGGCCGACCTCTGATCAGCACCGGGAGAGACGTCATCAGCCCGCCCGGTATGTACGGTATATGAAATGTATATACTCTGTGTGTGTGTATATACGGCCTGTGGGTGCCGTGTCACTGTAGAACTACAAATCCCAGCAAGCCAATGACTGCTGGACCCGCCCTCCCCCGGGACACAACACAGAGGGCAGCTGCAGAGATGAAGTGACAGGCACGCTGAGATTTGTAGTTCTACATTTCTGCGGCAGAATGCATACAGCCGCATCGCAGAGTGTGCAAAGTGCAGCAACCTGGAGTCAGCAGAGCGCAATGTCTTAGGGAGCAGGACTGCTGGGATATGTAGTTCTACAGTAGGGCAGGACTACAACTAGACTGAACCCGATCACTGGAATCTCAGACTTATCTCATGTTTAACACGTTCATGTCATTTCCAAAGTCGTTTTCAATCTTTTTAAAATCTGCAGCTTTCATTCAAATATTCCCCAGTGATCCCGCCATGGAGGTCCTTGTTCAGGCACTTCCTGTTATAGGGTGACAACGCTCTGATCCTGTCCCCCACCTGTTCTCCTGCGTTGTCACCTTGTCATACGGGCTTCTGATGGAGACTACAAGTGGCCATTTCAGTACACATTACACAGACATGATCCACTGTTGTCACCATCAGGAAACCCGGCCATCCAATTGTTGTGTGGTGCAGCCTTAGAAATGATTGTGCTTCTATGGAGTTATAACAATGCGATCCCTTCTTCTTCCCAGACTCCACCCACAAGCCGGATATTTGGGGATTCTCCAGGAATACATTCTGATGACTCACAGCGGCTCCGTTATATCATTGTATCGTATTATCTGCATACGTTGCATCTGCTGCGGCTGGAGGACTACAAGTCCCAGCATGACCTGGATATTTGCTGTCACCGAACTCTCTTCACCGTCCCGGGGAATTTACCCAGAAAAATGGGCGGAAATGTTTTTTTTTCTGCTGCCGGGAAATTTGTGCCTTTTGAGTCACTTCCCTAAAAACCCTCCCCGGCCCGCCCTTTGTATCAATCATCCAATCACAATCGTTGCTTTCTCTTCCATCTGCTACATTGTATCTCGTATGGAACTCCCGTCATCATCGGGGCCCCGGCGTCTCTCAGGCTCATGGCTACTTTCTCACAATTCTTTTTGGGGGGGAGCTGCCTGAACTTTGACCTTTCCGCTTACCCAATGAGAATTCTTCCTGAGAACTCAGCCGCCTGTTCCGGACTCCTCCGTCTCGTCGTTTCATCAGTGTAAAGACCAGCACGGGGAGGCGACCCTGGAGAGTCGGAGCTCCGCCTGAAAAAGAGGGCATCATCTAGCAAGGGTCCATTACAAATTAAGGAAGGTTTGAGAAGCTCAGGGCTCAGGAGTATGCAATGCAGAGTGCAGGGGTCAGGAGTATGCAACGCAGAGTGCAGGGGTCAGGAGTATGCAACGCAGGGGTCAGGAGTATGCAACGCAGAGTACAGCGGTCAGGAGTATGTAACACAGAGTACAGGGGTCAGGAGTGTGTAATGCAGAGTGCAGGGGTCAGGAGTATGTAGTGCAGGGGTCAGGAGTATGTAGTGCAGGGGTCAGGAGTATGTAATGCAGAGTACAGAGGTCAGGAGTGTGTAACGCAGAGTGCAGGGGTCAGGAGTATGTAACGCAGAGTGCAGGGGTCAGGAGTATGTAACGCAGAGTGCAGGGGTCAGGAGTATGCAATGCAGGGGTCTGGAGTATGCAATGCAGAGTGCTGGGGTCAGGACTATGTAATGCAGGGGGCAGGAGTATGTAATGCAGAGTGCAGGGGTCAGGAGTAGGTAACGCAGAGTGCAGGGGTCAGGAGTAGGTAACGCAGAGTGCAGGGGTCAGGAGTAGGTAACGCAGAGTGCAGGGGTCAGGAGTAGGTAACGCAGAGTGCAGGGGTCAGGAGTAGGTAACGCAGAGTGCAGGGGTCAGGAGTAGGTAACGCAGAGTGCAGGGGTCAGGAGTAGGTAACGCAGAGTGCAGGGGTCAGGAGTAGGTAACGCAGAGTGCAGGGGTCAGGAGTAGGTAACGCAGAGTGCAGGGGTCAGGAGTAGGTAACGCAGAGTGCAGGGGTCAGGAGTAGGTAACGCAGAGTGCAGGGGTCAGGAGTAGGTAACGCAGAGTGCAGGGGTCAGGAGTAGGTAACGCAGAGTGCAGGGGTCAGGAGTAGGTAACGCAGAGTGCAGGGGTCAGGAGTAGGTAACGCAGAGTGCAGGGGTCAGGAGTAGGTAACGCAGAGTGCAGGGGTCAGGAGTAGGTAACGCAGAGTGCAGGGGTCAGGAGTAGGTAACGCAGAGTGCAGGGGTCAGGAGTAGGTAACGCAGAGTGCAGGGGTCAGGAGTAGGTAACGCAGAGTGCAGGGGTCAGGAGTAGGTAACGCAGAGTGCAGGGGTCAGGAGTAGGTAACGCAGAGTGCAGGGGTCAGGAGTAGGTAACGCAGAGTGCAGGGGTCAGGAGTAGGTAACGCAGAGTGCAGGGGTCAGGAGTAGGTAACGCAGAGTGCAGGGGTCAGGAGTAGGTAACGCAGAGTGCAGGGGTCAGGAGTAGGTAACGCAGAGTGCAGGGGTCAGGAGTAGGTAACGCAGAGTGCAGGGGTCAGGAGTAGGTAACGCAGAGTGCAGGGGTCAGGAGTAGGTAACGCAGAGTGCAGGGGTCAGGAGTAGGTAACGCAGAGTGCAGGGGTCAGGAGTAGGTAACGCAGAGTGCAGGGGTCAGGAGTAGGTAACGCAGAGTGCAGGGGTCAGGAGTAGGTAACGCAGAGTGCAGGGGTCAGGAGTAGGTAACGCAGAGTGCAGGGGTCAGGAGTAGGTAACGCAGAGTGCAGGGGTCAGGAGTAGGTAACGCAGAGTGCAGGGGTCAGGAGTAGGTAACGCAGAGTGCAGGGGTCAGGAGTAGGTAACGCAGAGTGCAGGGGTCAGGAGTAGGTAACGCAGAGTGCAGGGGTCAGGAGTAGGTAACGCAGAGTGCAGGGGTCAGGAGTAGGTAACGCAGAGTGCAGGGGTCAGGAGTATGTAACGCATAGTGCAGGGGTCAGGAGTATGTAATGCAGAGTACAGGGGTCAGGAGTGTGTAACGCAGGGGTCAGGAGTATGTAATGCAGAGTGCAGGGGTCAGGAGTATGTAATGCAGGGGTCAGGAGTATGCAGTGCAGAGTGCAGGGGTCAGGAGTATGTAATGCAGAGTGCAGGGGTGAGGAGTATGCAATGCAGAGTGCAGGGGTCAGGAGTATGTAATGCAGGGGTCAGGAGTATGCAATGCAGGGGTCAGGAGTATGTCATGCAGGGGTCAGGAGTATGTCATGCAGGGGTCAGGAGTATGCAATGCAGGAGTCAGGAGTATGTCATGCAGAGTGCAGGGGTCAGGAGTGTGTAATGCAGACTATTGTCCGATCAGACAAGACCGCCGTGATCTGCAGATGATGATCTGCTGGGGTGAAAATGTTCCGGGCACAACACATATAAAAAGGAACCGAGAAACACGAGACGCCAACATACCAGACAGGAAACAAACTGAAACATTGTATAGTAATAGTTGTGTGACACCTGAATGAATGGCAGGGGACAGAGTTCACTGGGAAACAGAGGTCATGTGATCTACATAGGGTAGTATAGGAGA
>NW_017307016.1:83700-84269 GCF_000935625.1 Nanorana parkeri
GTCAGATAAGCCGACCTTCCTATGAGAGATTACCAATGAGCATGATGAAAGAGGGTGTTTCCCTTTGTGACAGGTTGACAGTTGCAGTCATGTGATCAGCACACCACATATTCAAAATCCACAGTACAGTTGTCACCATCCATCCATAGCGAGTAGAGGGCGGAACCTGGCGGGGAGCTGCAAAGCAAGCAGTGCTGTCATGTGATGCGGTGTCATGTGATGCGATGCTGCCTTGTAGTGCTCTGGAGATCCTTTGTTGTGTAAAATCTTTATTTGTAAATGTAAATCACTTTGCAAAATATTTCCCCCCCTGCCATGGCCATTGTTCCTCTTCCATGTGTCCACCTGACTGCAGTGGAAATCATCATTCTGTGGTCGTTGTCACGGCTCAGAAACAGGTTTTTCCGATGTGACGAGAGATCTATTGTTCGATGATATCTCCCGCCGGAGTCACTGTAGCAGATATCTAAAGAATTTCCCATTTCTCAGATCTTCTTCTTTCTTCTCCGGCGTCCGTTATTATGACAATTGAAATGTCGAGAGGTCGCCTGTTGTGCGTTGTCTGCGTT
>NW_017307016.1:84678-85793 GCF_000935625.1 Nanorana parkeri
GGGGGGGGAGGAGAGAAACGCTGATAACTGATCTGTTGGGAGACGATAAGGAATGGAGAATAAATCTGTGTATATAAAATTCATCCGTATAAGTAGAATTCTCCCGATTTCCTGTGTGGACGGGTCACATCTCTGTGAAGCTGTTTAGTATGAAGGGAAAGGTGAACAATATTGGCCCGTTCACACCTACACATGTGCATTACACGCATGCTGCATGAACACGGCACAATGTGAGTCCAGCCTTAATGCAGATGTAGTACAGAGGATGAGAATTCGTTTTATTTTGTATCAGGAACAGTTGTTATTGCTTTTTAATGAAATTCTTATTTTCACTTATTCATTCGTTGTTCCATCTCAGTGCCGCTGATTTCCTGCAGTCACTTCCTGTCTACATGCACTCCGGCGATGGCGGCGCGGCATTTCTCAGGCCGGGATTTTCGGATGGTGACAACAGTGTGCCGTGTCTGTGTAATGTGTGCTGGAATGGCCACTTGTAGTCTCCATCGGCAGCTGTGTGACAGGGTGACAATGCAGAAGCACAGTTGGGAGAAGGGACGGAGTGTTGTCACCCTATAACAGGAAGTGACTGAACAAGGACCTCCATGGCGGGATCACCAGGAATTATTATAATAAAATCTGCAAATTTAAATGATTAAAATGACATTAATAAGTTAAAGCTTCTGTGAGATTTTGGTGATTAGTAGGGATGCACCGATAGCACTTTTTTAAGACCGAGTACCGATACTTTTGATCAAGTACTCGCAGATACCAATTACCGATACTTTTTCTTAAAGGGACAGGTCACATCTTTTCTAAAGCAATACAAACTAATGCTTTAAGGTCACTTTCTTAATATTATGATTCATGAGATGACGAGGGAGCATGACGCCGGCTTCCCGGCCTATCAGAATGCCGGGCACTGCGTCATTACACGGCGCCCGGCTTCCGGATTTGCTAGCTTCCTGACCAATCGTGAAGCCGGGCAGCGTGTCATTGCACGCTACCCGGCTTCCTGATTGGCTGGGAAGTCGGCTCCATGCTCTATCATCACAAGTGAGGAGAGAGCATGGAGCCGTTTCCTGGCCAATCAGGAAACCGGGCAGCGTGTAATGATG
>NW_017307016.1:86775-88434 GCF_000935625.1 Nanorana parkeri
TTCATCCGTATAAGTAGAATTCTCCCGATTTCCTGTGTGGACGGGTCACATCTCTGTGAAGCTGTTTAGTATGAAGGGAAAGGTGAACAATATTGGCCCGTTCACACCTACACATGTGCATTACACGCATGCTGCATGAACACGGCACAATGTGAGTCCAGCCTTAATGCAGATGTAGTACAGAGGATGAGAATTCGTTTTATTTTGTATCAGGAACAGTTGTTATTGCTTTTTAATGAAATTCTTATTTTCACTTATTCATTCGTTGTTCCATCTCAGTGCCGCTGATTTCCTGCAGTCACTTCCTGTCTACATGCACTCCGGCGATGGCGGCGCGGCATTTCTCAGGCCGGGATTTTCGGATGGTGACAACAGTGTGCCGTGTCTGTGTAATGTGTGCTGGAATGGCCACTTGTAGTCTCCATCGGCAGCTGTGTGACAGGGTGACAATGCAGAAGCACAGTTGGGAGAAGGGACGGAGTGTTGTCACCCTATAACAGGAAGTGACTGAACAAGGACCTCCATGGCGGGATCACCAGGAATTATTATAATAAAATCTGCAAATTTAAATGATTAAAATGACATTAATAAGTTAAAGCTTCTGTGAGATTTTGGTGATTAGTAGGGATGCACCGATAGCACTTTTTTAAGACCGAGTACCGATACTTTTGATCAAGTACTCGCAGATACCAATTACCGATACTTTTTCTTAAAGGGACAGGTCACATCTTTTCTAAAGCAATACAAACTAATGCTTTAAGGTCACTTTCTTAATATTATGATTCATGAGATGACGAGGGAGCATGACGCCGGCTTCCCGGCCTATCAGAATGCCGGGCACTGCGTCATTACACGGCGCCCGGCTTCCGGATTTGCTAGCTTCCTGACCAATCGTGAAGCCGGGCAGCGTGTCATTGCACGCTACCCGGCTTCCTGATTGGCTGGGAAGTCGGCTCCATGCTCTATCATCACAAGTGAGGAGAGAGCATGGAGCCGTTTCCTGGCCAATCAGGAAACCGGGCAGCGTGTAATGATGTGCTGCCCGGCTTCCTGATACAGGAAGTACTCGTGCTAGGTATCGGAGCATTTGGGCGAGTACGAGTACTCACCCAAATACTCGGTATCGGCACCGATACCGATACTAGTGATTAGGTTTACATCTACCTCTTTGATCGGTATGTGGTGTGCTGCGGTACATTTTGCATCGGGCTCTATTCCCAATGAATGGCATTGCAATACTCTGCATATAGAGCCAGTATGCTGCCATGCGTTGCAGCAACACACATCAACATGCATATTCTAGAGCACATTGCTACAATGAGCTCTCATAGAGATAAATAGAAAACACGGATTATTTAGGGTTGTCACCTGTCCGGGATTCACCTGGACAATCCGGGTTTTCAATAGTCTGTCATCGTGAGTTCGTGTTTCAGACGACCTGAGACCTGTACACAAGATGTCCTCCGGACGGAGCAATGAGCAATGGCGGATGATGTGTCCACCAGCAACAAGCCGTCTTCTAATCAGCGCTGGGAGGAGTCAGCGTCCGTGCAGGCTCAATGCAACTCTGTACAGAAGGTAAACCGTCCCAGCAGGTGAGCAGAGGAGGAAGGACGAGGAGATCCTCCCAGACTGAGAACTAAGGTGTGTCCCCCCCCC
>NW_017307016.1:89583-103346 GCF_000935625.1 Nanorana parkeri
CTCTGTAGTCGGCGTGCCCTCTCTGTAGTCGGCGTGCCCTCTCTGTAGTCGGCGTGCCCTCTCTGTAGTCGGCGTGCCCTCTCTGTAGTCGGCGTGCCCTCTCTGTAGTCGGCGTGCCCTCTCTGTAGTCGGCGTGCCCTCTCTGTAGTCGGCGTGCCCTCTCTGTAGTCGGCGTGCCCTCTCTGTAGTCGGCGTGCCCTCTCTGTAGTCGGCGTGCCCTCTCTGTAGTCGGCGTGCCCTCTCTGTAGTCGGCGTGCCCTCTGTGTAGTCGGCGTGCCCTCTGTGTAGTCGGCGTGCCCTCTGTGTAGTCGGCGTGCCCTCTGTGTAGTCGGCGTGCCCTCTCTGTAGTCGGCGTGCCCTCTCTGTAGTCGGCGTGCCCTCTCTGTAGTCGGCGTGCCCTCTCTGTAGTCCGCGTGCCCTCTCTGTAGTCCGCGTGCCCTCTCTTGTTTACAATAGTCAGCGTGACCCCTCTGTAGTCAGCGTGCCCCTTCTGTATACACTTGTCGACCTGCCCTCTCTGTAGTCGGCGTGCCCTCTCTGTAGTCGGCGTGCCCTCTCTGTAGTCAGCGTGCCCTCTCTGTAGTCAGCGTGCCCTCTCTGTAGTCAGCGTGCCCCCTCTGTAGTCAGCGTGCCCTCTCTGTAGTCAGCGTGCCCCCTCTGTAGTCGGCGTGCCCCCTCTGTATACACTCGTTGGCGTGCCCTCTCTGTAGTCAGCGTGCCCTCTCTGTAGTCAGCGTGCCCTCTCTGTAGTCAGCGTGCCCTCTCTGTAGTCAGCGTGACCCCTCTGTATACACTCTGTCAGCGTCCGCCCTCTGTAGTCGGCGTGCCCTCTGTCTGCCTACACCTCTCTGCCACAAGGATGCTCTCTGCATAAACCTACCTGCTGCCAGTCTGCCCTTCTTCTTTACACCACTCTGCTGCCAATCAACCTATGCACTACTTACCACTCTGTTGCAAGTGTGCCCCCCACTTTCATATGTTTGCCGGCTGCCAATGTACCCTCCACTGTACGACTATTTGCCCCCACCCTACCCTCTGCTAAATACTACTTGGCTGCCCCCAACCCCCACGTACAAAACCTTGCTGCCAATCAACAATGATGTACCTACTTTGCTACTGTTCGGGTTTTCCTGTCACTCTTTATTCACACACCGGGGTTGTCACACGTCCGGGATTCACCCGCACAGTCCCAATTTTCAATCTTGTGTCCATCTTTCAGGCCGCCTGAAACCCGGATATAAGATCTCACCCGGACAGGAGCAGCCATTGGCTGAAATAGGGTGCCACAGGCCCTTGTGTTCCACAACTGTAGGGGGCCCAAGACAGGAGTTTGCCAGGGCCACTGGTATTTCATGTGCGGCCTCTCACCCCTCGCCACATTGTGATTGAGGTTCTGTGTCCAGAGCTGTGCCTGGAGCTACTCTCTCTCTCCCCCGGCTGTCTGTCTCCTCGCTCTCTCTCTCCCCCGGCTGGCTGTCTTTCCTCGCTCTCTCTCTCCCCCGGCTGTCTGTCTCCCCCGGCTGTCTGTCTCCTCGCTCTCCCCCGGCTGGCTGTCTTTCCTCGCTCTCTGTCCTTCTGGCTGTCTCTCCTGTTTACTCTCCAGAAAAAAAGACTGCCATGCACCCCTCCAGTGTCCGGGTTTGAAGAAAAGGCGGCTCCCCTAATATAAACAATGAAGAAAGATGGTAAACGCAGAGCAGTCTATAATCAATGATCTGGTTTCAGAGACCGCATACAAGATGGCGCCCAAGAGGAAGGCTGCGACCAAGGCCCAGAGCGCTAAGAGGGGCAAGAAGACCAAGGTGAAGGAGGAGGTGAAGGAGGAGGAGATTCAGGCCCCCGACCGCTTCCAGAGCGCTATACAGGCGCTAAAATCCGCTTCCGGGAAGAAAGGGAAGGCCAAGATAGATACCCCCTGTTGCCTGAGTTCCTGCGAAGGATACGAGGTGAGCCAATCAGAAGAGAGCATTCACACAGACACCCCACCATGTGCAAGTGTAAACATCATAATGAGGACCTGTCATGTCCATCAAATACTATAGCCGACATAAAGGGTTATGGGCTTGTCCACACCGTAAACAGTGCGTTCCAGAGCGGTCAGCTGCTGGAACGCATTGTATCGCATCCTGGCCGGCTTCCTGCGTTCAGGGGCGGGAGTTAGCGTGGCAGTGTATTGAAGTCAATGGCACCGCGGCCACGCTCCCCTCCCGCAGTGAAATCGTCCGTACCAGAAACGTGGGGCAAAACAATGCCTGCGTTCTAGTCCAGGACGATCTGAAACAAATGCTGCACAGTGTGAAGTGCAAGTGTGGAGGTCAGATAGGAGACTGAAGGGGAGGACGGAGATCAGATAGGAGACTGAAGGGAAGGACGGAGGTCAGATAGGAGACTGAAGGGAAGGACGGAGGTCAGATAGAAGACTGAAGGGTAGGACGGAGGTCAGATAGGAGACTGAAGGGGAGGACGGAGGTCAGATAGAAGACTGAAGGGAAGGACGGAGGTCAGATAGAAGACTGAAGGGAAGAACGGAGGTCATATAGAAGACTGAAGGGAAGGACGGAGGTCACATAGAAGACTGAAGGGAAGGACGGAGGTCAGATAGAAGACTGAAGGGAAGGACGGAGGTCACATAGAAGACTGAAGGGAAGGACGGAGGTCGGCTTTAACAATAATGGAAAAAAAATGTCTCAATGGACCCCTTACATGGCCTTTCTCTGCCTCCTCTTCCGCGTCTCTGCTCCCTCCGTCTATTATCACTCCCGGCTGCACCTGACTCTGCACTTGTTGGTCCTTATTTCAGGTCTTGGAGGACTATGACTGTATGCTGAACCAGACAAACATCGGGCACAACAACAACAAATTCTACATCATCCAACTCCTCCACTGCCCTGAGGCTAAGCCACCCCAATACTCCATCTGGAACCGCTGGGGCCGCGTGGTGAGTACCCCCAAATCTCTCAATGACTTCTTGGTTCTGCATAGGAGGTGACTGCCCTCCAAAAACCGCTCTTGGCCTCTAATTTTACCAGGAGATCTCCTGTCATTACAGGGGGAGGTCGGCCAGTCCAAGCTGAGCAATTGCGCCGATATGGCGTCTGCTAAGAAGGATTTTGAGAAGAAGTTTAAGGATAAGACGAAGAACAGCTGGTCGGAGCGGGAGAACTTCACGGCATACCCCGGAAAATACACCATGATCGAGGTGGAGCATGACGATGATGATGAGGACACCGGAGAGGCCATGGTCAAGGTGCGTGGATTTAGAATTGTCACAAAGTGCTGTGATGGATGGTCATTGGTTATATTTCTTCATGGCCCAATCAGTAGCCTGGGGCAGAGCCATGACGCAACAGTTTTGCTTCACCACACTGGAGGTCAGGGATCTTCTTGGGCTTTTGGACCACAAGACTGGCGGACTATAATTACAGATCCTGAGCAGGTAAAATGAATGTTCATATATATCTATAGCTATATCTATATAGTTATATAGATATCTATATATACTGTAGATATATATCTATATAGATATATATATCTCAGCCACTAGATGGAGCTAAGGAGCATAGGAAATAAGCATGTATTTCCTATACTCAACAGCTCCATCTAGTGGCCATAATGCAGTATTACATTCCATACAGCCTGAAAAAAATATATATCTAAGAACGTTCATTTTTGCATCTATTCGCACAGAACAAATATTTAAAAAAGTAATAGGACGAATTGCTCTGCTAATTCTTTGTATATAGACCCCAATGTTTTGTCTGTGTTCTTGACTGACCCTTCCAGGCCCTGGTGGCAACCGCTCTACCCATTCCTTGTCCTGGTGTCACGGGGACAGAATATCCCCAATGGTGTCGCAGAGAGTAATAAAAGCCAACAAACAGAACTGTAACGTGGTTGGGGGTCAATAGCAGTTGTCATAATGTGTAAGTCTAGTAGAGTTTCTTCTCGGTTTGCCTTCCATCAGCACCATGATCTCGGTCTCTGCTCTGTCCTCAGGTCTTCTCCACTTCTTCCAGGTCTGACATCTTCTCTGTTTGGCCTTTGGTCAGCCATTGGTGATCTAACTCCTACAACTGGTTCATTCATGCACCATGCTGCACATACATGCACTGCAAGCCATGTATCCCCCAAAAAATGAAAGCAACAAGGGGAAGCAGTTTTTCTTCTCCATTATCCATGCCTTCTCTGCCTCCTTACCCACACGACCAATCATAGAAGGGGTGATTATATTTGGCTGCCGGTTGGAGATTTGTTTTTGACTTGTTGAACTTTTTTCTATCACAATTTAAAGGAGAACTATGGGGCTTTTCCCCATAGTTCTCCTTAGGGTAACGGGAGGACACAAACTAGCGTCCTCCCGTCACCCTAGGCTCAGTATATAGGGAGCTACAGCTATACTCAGACACCGCAGCTGAAGCGGATCCCGACAATTATGCCGGGATCCGCCCAGCTGCGTGACAGGCAGAGCTAGCTGTCAATCTAGAGGCAGAGCCAGCTGTACCCGCCCCCTCCCCCGTCCGTTCCGCCAGTCAGCGCTGGTGGATCGGAGCGGGGAGGGGAGAATCCAGCCCCTCCCCTGTCACGGCAGAGAGCTGTAACAGGATCGAGAGGTGAGCGAACGCCGGTATGTGTTCGCTCACCTCCCGATCTACTGAGCCGACCTGTGACAGTCTCATTGTCACAGGTCGGCTAGAACTATGAGGTGAGTGAAAAGCACCCCCCATCATAGTTCTCCTTTAATTGACCGAAGAGACGACTTCCATATTTTTTACTGACAGCGAACTTCTATCCCCCCCAGGTGGACACAGTGGACGGTGTGTCTAAGAAGACGAAGCCGTGTTCCCTGGACAAACCCACTCAGGACCTGATGACATTGATCTTCAGCAGTGACATGTTCAAGGAAGCCATGCAGACCATGAATCTGGGTAATTAAAGGATTCCTCCACGAATGAGAATGAGATATTTGGCATTTATGTCACATTGCTGTGCGGAGGGACAGTTTCTGTGTGATGTCTGCCATTCGGTAGTTTTCATTTACAGGAAATAAGCTTTGCGTTTAAGATTATCTTCTCCATTTATACCGGGAATGCCAATACAAATCAAACAAAGGGTTAAAAATAGAGGTAAATCCTATCTGAAGGCCATTTTCAGTGGAAAGGTGCGCAGTGCTGAGGTTGCATAGAGGGAAGGGCAGGTATATGAGCTACATATTAGCCTGAGGCTGATATATAGCCATAAATTGCTCTGGCCCTGCCCCCATGGCTATTAATGTGGAGTTGCCCCCTCATGGTCATTAAAATAAGAAGTTGGCCTCCCTTTGTGGCTACAACATCCTTCACTCTTGTAGGAAGACTTTGCACAAGAATTTTGAGGGTGTCTGTGGGTATTTGTGGCCATTTGTGAGGTCAGGTACTGATGGTGGATGAGAAGACCGGGCTCACAATTAGCTTTCCACTTCATCCCAAAGGTGTCCAGTAGGGTTGAGGTCATGGCTCTGTGCAGGACACTCGAGTTCCTCCACCAAGCTGGTCACACCATGTCTTTATGGAGCTGGCTTTGTACACAGGGGACAGTCATGGAGGAACAGAAAAGGGTCTTCACCAAACTGTGACCACAAGGCTGGAAGAGGACAATTGTCTTCAATGTCTTTGTATGATGGAGGATCAGAATCTTCACTGGAGACACCTGAAGTCCACATACTTTTTGCCATAGGGGTAGGTGTGATGGTGAGGAGTCCACAAACCTTTGGCCATATAGTGTACAGAAGTGACTAGAGTAAGAGATACTGTTATTGCCTTCTATTGGTAATACAAATTTAAACATTTGCCCCAGTGTGGTTAAAAATAATTTTAAGGAGTACAAAGGGAAGAACAAAACTAGACTTGTCTGTAGGAACCACAATGGACTAGCTCTACCGCCGGATATAAATTGTAGAGGGTGCCAAGTAAACGTGAACTGTCTGTGTTCCAGACATAAAGAAGATGCCACTGGGGAAGCTGAGTAAGGCGCAGATAGCAAAGGGCTTCGACGCTCTGGAGGACCTGCAGGCCGCCTTTGACAGAAAGGGCAAAAAGCCAGAGCTGAGTGACCTGTCCTCCCGCTTCTACACCATCATTCCGCACAACTTTGGTCGCCAGACACCCCCGATTATCGACAGCCAGGAAGTCCTGCAAGCCAAGAAGGACATGCTACTGGTACCGGGGTTTATATTTATATACAGACATCTGGTAAGAACTGAAGCTCTGTTGCCCCTGGCCACTAAAATCGGAAAATGGAAAAAGAAGAGCCGGAGACCAAACCTTTGGTGGCTAAGGGGCAACAAAGAACGGTTCCAGAGAGGACCAGTCAGGTTCTACTCAATCTTCCAAATCTAATACACAGGATAATTATCTGTATACAGCCGCTCTCTGTCTTCAATCCTCCGCTCTGAGGTGAAAGGCCAAATCTTGCTGGCCGCATTGTCCCACTCTAAATGCTTCCATTGCCCCATCAGGTCCTGGCAGACATTGAGCTGGCTCAGACTCTACAGGCGGACAAGGTGAAGCAGGAACAGGATTGTAAACTGGAAGAGGTCCCTCACCCCCTGGATGTGGATTATCAGCTCCTGAAGTGTGAGCTTGACTTACTGGATGCTAAATGTGAGGAGTACAAGGTGAGTGTGAGAGAACCTGTCTACTGAGCAAGCACTCAGGGCAATGTGACTTTATAAAACCATTGAGTCCACCATTGCTATGAAGTTCTATCAATACCAATGATGGAAACAAATGATGAACGTTGAGGAGCTGAAGGTTATTGAAGCCTAAATTTTAATATAATTTCCATATGTACGTCATTGATTGGATTAGGATCATTTGCTGCTAAATGGGTTGGTCATGCAGAGGGGCTACTGCCGCAATAAAAGTTCCGGCTCGTCTCTGCATTTAGCAGAGTGCGGTGAATTGGAGTCTACACAAGGGATGATGGGAAAGCCATGGCCTTCTAATAATAGCTTGCAGTGCCAGGCTGCTGCAAACAAAGCGAGCAGAGTTCTGTCTTGTATTAAAAAAGGGAATGTTCTGTAGAGACAAGGAAATCATTTTACCACTTTATAGATCGCTGGTTCGGCCTCATCTGGAGTATGCGGTCCAGTTTTGGTCACCAATCCACAGAAAGGATGTCCTTGAGCTGGAAAGAGTCCAGAGAAGGGCAACTAAACTAATTAAGGGGCTTGAGGACCAAAGCTATGAGACCAGGTTACTAAATTTAAACATGTTCACGCTGGAAGTGAGGATATTAAAGGAGAACTATGGGGCTAGGGCTTTTCCCCATAGTTCTCCATAGGGTAACGGAAGGACACAAACTAGCGCCCTCCCGTCACCCTAGGCTCAGTATACCACAAGCTACTGCCGGGATCCGCCGAGCTGTGTGACTGACAGCTGGTTCTGCCTATCTAGAGGCAGAGCCAGCTGTACCCTCCCCCATCCGTTCCGCCAGTCAGCGCAGGTGGAGCGGGGAGGGGGGAATCCAGCCCCTCCCCTGTCACGGCAGGATCGAGAGGTGAGCGAACACCGGTATGTGTTCGCTCACCTCCCGATCTACTGAGCCGACCTGTGACAGTCTCATTGTCACAGGTCGGCTAGAACTATGAGGTGAGTGGAAATCACTCATCTCATAGTTCTCCTTTTTAAAGGGGGGACATGATTTTGATGTACAAGATGTTCAATGGTGATAACAACATCAGCAATAAACCTTTTACGGTAAACTCCATAACAAGGACTAGAGGCCACCACCTAAAACTGGTGGAGAAAAGATTTAAGCACAAGGGGCGTAGGGGGTTCTTCACAGTCAGAGCGGTCAGGGTCTGGAACTCTCCGCCACAAGCAGTGGTATCAGCTGAGTGTGTGGAATCATTCAAAAAGCATTTGAACAATTTCCTCAGAGACCGCAACATATAAGGATTCAGTTACCCTTAAACAAAAAAAAAGATCACACAGGGACTCGTACACATGCAGAATCACATACACGGAATAGGTAGAACTTGATGGACCTGTGTGTTTATTCAACCTCAAATACTATGTAACTATGTAACTATGTATGCTGTAACTTGTCTTGTATCTCTTTAAGGTGATTGACAAGTATGTGCAGAACACTGGACCCACCTATAGGAAGCTGAAGATCCTCAATGTCTGGCGCGTGGACCGAGACATGGAGGTCGGTCATACTTTACTCTCCGAGTTTGTGTCGTTGGGCTTTTGTTTGCATCACAACTTGTTCTCTTCCCATATAATCCAAATGGAACAAAGAAGCAGCTTAAAGTGACATTAAACACTCAGATTTTTTAACATAAACCAATACTGTAATGTGTGCCTTACTGTAATCCATGGTAGTTTCCCTTCTCTTTGCTGCTCTTCCTTTTAAATCCTCATCTCTTCTCATGCTGGGGGAGAACTTCCCTTTGCAGCTGACTGCCTCTTCCTGTAGTGCTGGCTCAGGTTGTGAACCTTCACACAGACACCATGTATCCATTTCAGAGACAAGGCAGTCTGCTGCAAAACAGAAGTTCTGCACAGCATGAGAAGACATGAGGATTTAAAAGGAAGAGCAGCAAAGAGAAGGGAAACAACCATGGATTACAGTAAGGCGCACATTACAGTATTGGTTTATGTTAAATGTCACTTTAAAGCAAGTTTATCCCCTTCCCGCTGGTTTCCTGCCATGCCCTCTATGAAGTCTAAATGCCGAAGGTGTTTCATGGGTTTCCAGATCATGTGATCATTGTGAATGGTTGTTATGAGTACTAACAGGGGGCGCATGTGATGGGGTGACAAAGCAGGAGACCAATTGGGAGATGAGGCAGAACGATATCACCCTACAACAGGAAGTGCCTGAACAAGGACCTCCATGGTGGGATTATTTTAATGAAAGCTTCCGATTTAATAATCTCATTTTAAAAGTTTTTTTTTTCTCAATCTTAACATGTTAAATCTTCTATGAGATTGTATTGTGACAAGTCCCAGCATGCTCTTCCCCTTCCATTATTTCTTATCTCTGTATCTCTCGTTACTACAGGAGGAAAGACTCAAAGAGCACAAAGACATCGAGAACCGACGCTTGCTGTGGCACGGCACCCAAGTAGCGGTGGTGGCGGCCATTCTGAAAAGCGGCCTGCGCATAATGCCTCATTCAGGAGGGCGCGTGGGCAGAGGGATTTACTTTGCCTCCGAGAACAGTAAATCTGCAGGATACGGTAAGATGGCGGTGCCCGGGGGAATTTAAAGTGAAGCTGCTGCTTTGCCCGTTGAGTGACAGGTTCTCTTTATACCTTTCCACCAACTGATCAGTATTTTTCCCCAGCTGCCCCATTCACTTGGTGGAGTCCCAAGTGTAATACCTGTGCCAGCTCTGTGGTGCTCTTTGGAGGTAGTGAACGAGCTGGCGACCTTAAGTGACGACCTAAATTTAAAAGGAGAACTATGGGGTTAAGGCTTTTCCCCATAGTTCTCCTTAGGGTAACGGGAGGACACAAACTAGCGTCCTCCCGTCACCCCAGGCTCAGTATACCGCGAGCGGTATACTGAGACGCCGACGCTGAAGCGGATCCCAACAATTGTGCCGGGATCCGCCCAGCTGCGTGAGTGACAGCTGGCTCTGCCTATCTAGAGGCAGAGCCAGCTGTAACCGCCCCCTCCCCCAAAGGAATAGAGACGCTGCTCTCTCCCGGAGACATCAAATACAAGGTGCTGTCGGGTGCTCCCCGAAGAAGCACTTCCTGACTCCTAACTACTACGTCCTTAAGATGCTCAAGCAGCCGCACACCGATGAGGTCACTCGGTAACACCAGGTTCCTAAGGCTTGTTGCAGCGCGGTTGTAAGCCTAATAAAGCTGGTTGTATTGAGTGACGTCATCAGTGAGTGGCTGCGTGAGCATCTTGGGACTTGTTGTGCAGTATTCTCCATTTATTTTCTTTCAGCATCTAAGCCCTGATAAAGGGGGAGTGTTGAGCCCCTGAAATGCCTGGTTTTTGTTCTTGAGATGTATAGTGCCAATAAAGATTGACTTGACCTACACTGTATCTGAGGCGCTCTCATTCACCTCACTCTTTAGGCTTCTCCGGGGACCCCCCCAAGGATACCCCGGCTGATAGAAAGTTGCGATCCAGATCTAAAAACCTTATACCACCAGGGTTTGGGTCCAGTGATCCTCAAACACACCTCTGTAGAGGGTCACATGAGGCGGGGGGCCTAGGGCAGCTCTATGTTATTGCAGTACTGATGGTAGAAATAATAATCAGTGGCCGGGGAGAGTCTATCCAACCATTGTATGGCCATCGGCTGCTCTATCCACCATAGTGAGGACTGCAGCTGTGCGCTGATGATGGACTGAAGCCATAACTAAATGTTGCATGGCCGCAGTGTTACCACTGAGCCACTGTCTGGTCATATAGGTACGTGAACTGATGGTGCCACTAATCTCTTTTCTCGTAGTCGGCTGCACTTCGAAGTCCCTTGGAATCATGTTCCTGAATGAAGTGGCCCTGGGGCAGGAGTATCACATCACCAGAGATGACTCGTCCTTAAAAAAGGCGCCGGCGGGGTATGACAGTGTCGTGGCACGCGGAATCACAGAGCCAGGTATGGAGAACCATCATCTCTGGTTACCAATTGTATTTATTGTCGCATTTTATAGTGGAGAAAGTACCGCTCCGGGGTCACACTCCATGAGTCTTGCGATCTCTGCCGAAGGGAGGGATCAGAATTCTGATTGGCTCATCTGCAGCAGAGGTCATGTGACCAAATGTGTGACCCTCAGACCAGCAGCTTCTCCAAGACGGTTCTGCATTTCAGAAATATTTCAGACAAATGCAGCCTGCCTAGCAATGCCCGCTCCTCCAGACCGACACCCGCCCATTTTGTTATTTGCATAACTCCTCCCAAGAGCCAGCCCACTGCTTCCATCAGGGCTCTTGAGAGGAGGGTGCTATGATGTTGCATTGGGAAGCACAAAGACCCATGCTGATGGTTTATAATTATATCCTTACATCCATTTTTTTTTCTTATGATCTATTTGTAGACCCCAAGATGGATCACAAGCTGATGTTGGACGGGCGGAAAATCATTGTACCACAAGGACCTCCAAAACCCACACCTAAATTCAAGGACTCGCACTTCTCTCAGAGTGAATACCTCGTCTACAAGGAGAGCCAGGCCCGTATGCGCTACCTGCTGCTCCTGCAGTTCTAGAAGCCGACTCCCGCTGCGCACATCATGCGTCATCTCCAGGCTGTCCAATGATAGAACTCCTCCTTACCAGCTAATGCTTTACAATGTGTGACGCAATGCGACAAAAGTCAGATGAAAGCCAATCAGACAGCAAAGACACAATTCTGGTCCAGGCCTCCAGTGTCCACATACCAGAGTCAAATATTGTTTGAGAAATTGAATTATTGACTGGACCCGGTGGGAAAAATGAATGAATGTAATGTGTTGGAGGAGGTGAGAATCCATGATCTATGGCTGAGCCGGTTCATGGGCTTCACCATCAATATTTCGGAAGAGAACGCCGTGTATATATACTGTATATACATTGTAGAGAAAAAGAAAGAGTTGGGCACCTGTCACTTTAATCTTTTCTATAGGGCTAGGGTGCATAGGATACCCAAAAATAGCAGAATATCCGGCACCGCTTCATAGCAGACCTTAAAGGAGAACTATGGGGTTAGGGCTTTCCCCCATAGTTCTCCTAAGGGTAACGGGAGGACACAACCTAGCGACCTCCCGTCACCCTAAGCTCAGTATATAGGGAGCTACAGCTTGCGGTATACTGAGACGCCGCAGCTGAAAATTATGTCTGGATCCACCCAGCTGCGTGAGTGACAGCTGGCTCTGCCTATCTAGAGGCAGGGCCAGCTGTACCCTCCCCCGTCCGTTACGCCAGTCAGCGCTAGAGGATCGGAGGGGGGAATCCAGTCCCTTCCCTGTCACGGCAGAGAGCTGTGACAGGATCGAGAGGTGAGCGAACGCCGTATGTGTTCTCTCACCTCCCGATCTACTGAGCCGACCTGTGACAGTCTCATTGTCACAGGTCGACTAGAACTATGAGGAGTGAAAATCACCCACCTCATAGTTCTCCTCCTTTAAAACATTGGCCAATGAGGTCTCCATGCAATGTGCAGCAGCTTCTCCCAAGCTCTCCGGGATACTGTTCAGCATAGTAGACTTCTCTAAAGATGTTCCATACAGGAAGCCATATCCCATGGTAACCTTTCCACTAAAGATGTTCTATAAGGGCAACCATCTTCCTTCTCCTTCTGAAGATGCTCCATGTAGAGAGCCATCTTCTTGGATCTTCTACAGATGCTCCATACGGGTAGCCATCTTCCGAATTCCTATAGAGATGCTCCATACATCTTGCCATCTCCCCCAGGTTCTTCTAAAGTTGTTCCATATAGAAAGTCATTGTCCTGGTTCTTCTAAAGATCCTCTACACATCTAGCCATCTTCCATGGAAAATCTTCCTCTGAAGATGCTCCATATAGACGGCCATCTTCCCAGCTCTTCTAAAGATGCCCAAAGCTGGCCTTCATTGTAACATAATCTATAAATGTAGCACTGGAATGTGTTCCATACAGGCAGCCATCTTCCTAATTACTGTAGAGATGCACTATACAGGAATCCATATTCCATGGTAACTTTTCCACTAAAGATGTTCCATATGGAGAGCCATCTTCCTGGTTCTTCCAAAGATGATCCATATGGGTAGCCATCTTCCTAATTACTCTAGAGCCGCTCCACAGGTCCAGCCATCCTCCCAGGTCCTTCAAAAGATGCTCTATATAGGTAGCCATGCAGGGCTGTAGCCACCATGGGGCGCGTGAGGCACTCGCCTCAGACGCAGTTGAGAGGGGGCGCAGCCAGGGCCGGCCTTGCTTCCCCCCCCCCCTGCTGCCATGGCAAGCACAGGGTGCCATGGCAACAGACAGCCATGGCTCAGCAGGGAGAAGAGGAGCAGCACAGGCTCCAGCTTCTTGGATCCCCGCTGCCATCCCCCCGCTAGGAGGCGGGGCACATGACGTCAAATGATGCCGCGCGTGTGTGGCGTTGGGTGACATCACACGTCTGTTGGGGGGGGGGGGGGGCGCACAATTTTCTGTTTTTGCCTCGGGTGCAAAAGGAGCTAGCTACGGCTCTGTAGCCATGTTCCCAACTACTCTAGAGATGCTCCACACATCTAGCCGTCTTCCATGGAAAATCTTCCTCCTGAAGCTCCTCCATACAGGCGGCCATCTTCCCGGTTATTCCCAAGCTGCCTGCAGGTGGCCTTTATTGTGACGTAATCTATAAATGTAGCCGTCAGAATGGATTGTACACATAAAGCATATAAAATCTGGCATTCTCGGTTCGGACCCCAACCCGGGCAATATCTGCATGGAGCTTGTATGTTCTCCCTGTGCTTGTGTCAGACTGTTTCCTCCCACACTCCAAAGACACGCTGGTAGGTTAATAGGCTCCTGACTACATTGGCCTTCGTGTGTGTGAAAGGGCCCCTTAGATTGTAAGCTCCTTGGGGGAAGGACTTATGTGAATGTACGGTATGCAAAGAACTGACATGTGGAGTTATATAAGAGTCGTGACTGTATCTTTTAGATTGTAAGCTCCTCGGAGCAGGCAATGATATAATTGGGTTAGACCTTCTCTGTAAAGCACTATAGAAATATCTGTAATAAATAAATATAGTTTGTTGTTAATGAATATAAATGGCTTGTGAAGGACTCTGAAACCAAACT
>NW_017307016.1:103541-107285 GCF_000935625.1 Nanorana parkeri
CCGTCGGTCTTAGGGGCTCCTGAGGCTCTCAGGAATATAATATAAGTACCTGCAGGAGTCTTGCACTGGATTCTCTTGACTTGTTACCTCAACATTTCTTATTTCAGTCCCATGACAGGTTCACTTTATAAGAGTCGTGACTGTGTCTTTAGATCGTAAGCTCCTCGGAGCAGGCAGCAATGTTAGAGGTCAGACCTTCTCTGTAAAGCACTATGATCATTTGTTTGCACTATAGACATGAGGAGTCTGTATATAAATGCCGATACTGAGTCTGTGTACAATCAGATGACGCAATAAATGTGTAGAAACTGCCGCAGTACATAAGAGGAATGAGAAGGGGGGGAGGGGGGGTTATATTTTTATTATTATGTATATTTATATACAAATATTTGATCTAGCTCTCTATGGCACTTGGTCTGGAGGTCTATGGCATTTGGTCTGATTGTCCATGGCGGTCTATAGCACTTGATCTGGAGACATATAGTGCTTGGTCTGGTGGTCTATGGCATTAGGTCTGATGGTCTATGGCATTCGGTCTGATGGTCTATGGCATTCGGTCTGATGGTCTATGGCATTTGGTTTGGCGGTCTGTGGTGGTCTATAGCGCTTGGTTTGAAGATCTACAATGGTTGGTCTGGTAGCCTATAGAGTTTGGTATGATGGTCTATGGTGCTTGGTCTGGTGGTCTACAACGTTTGGTCTAATGGTCTATGGTGTTTGATCTGGCAGTCTGTGGTGGTCTATAGCGCTTGGTCTAAACATTTATGGTCTGGTGGTCTATGGCGTTTGGTATGGTGGTCTATAGCATTTGATTTGAAGGGCTATGGCATTTGGTCTGGTGGTCTATGGTGCTTGGTCTGGCGGTCCATGGGGCTTGGTCTGGCGGTCTGTGGTGCTTGGTCTGGCGGTCTGTGGTGCTTGGTCTGGTGCTCTATGGCATTTGGTCTGGCGGTCTGTGGTGCTTGGTCTGGCGGTCCATGGGGCTTGGTCTGGCGGTCCATGGGGCTTGGTCTGGCGGTCTCTGGTGCTTGGTCTGGCGGTCTCTGGTGCTTGGTCTGGCGGTCTCTGGTGCTTGGTCTAGCGGTCTCTGGTGCTTGGTCTGGCGGTCTCTGGTGCTTGGTCTAGCTCTAAAATCATACGCAATCACAGCAGGTCATCCCATGTTCTGGGAATGTCATTTCAGGCTTGCGAGGAATTCCAAGAGGCCCCGATGCCAGGTGTCTGGGTCATCCAGGTAACAAGCGTGCCCCGCCCCTTTCATGCAAAACACCTTGTGGTTGGTCAGATTCTTCAGGTTCTGCAGGGAGACCTCCCCCAGTTGCTCATCTCCATCCCCGTAAACGATCAGCGTGCAAACCTATTAGACAACAGAGTGTTACTTGCGAGGCATCATAGGGGAGAAGCATAGAGCCGGTCACTGCTGAGCTTCCTCTGAAAATGCTAATTCCCTGGCTGGCTGGGCCTCAGTACTTCCCAAATCACTGACCCAGGAAAAAGCATGCGGCAAGCAAAGTCAGAATTCCTGATCTTCATACTTGTTGTGGGTCAGCGGATCAGAGAAGCCAATGGATCAATATAACGTAGCATTGAACATTCCCTGACCTCTCCCTGACTGCTGGAGGTGCAAAAAGATGATTTTTGGCTTCTAAATCCCATCATCACCCAGACATGCAACGGTTAATAAATATGGAACTATTAAGCTGTCAGTTAAGAACTGGCGGGGGAGGGGGCGGGTACAGCTGGCTCTGCCTCTAGATAGGCCGAGCCAGCTGTCACTCACGCAGGTGGGCGGATCTCGGCATAATTGGCGGGATCCGCTCCGGCGTCTCAGTATACCGCGAGCAGCAGCTCCCTATATACTGAGCTTAGGGTGACGGGAGGACGCTAGTTTGTGTCCTCCCGTTACCCTAAGGAGAACTATGGGGAAAAGCCCTGACCCCATAGTTCTCCTTTAAAGATCCACTGTTCAGATCTCAGTGTTTGGGTGACAGGTTCTCTTTACCTGAACGCGGCCATAGTCCTGAGCGGAGAACTTGTCTGTGCAGATGGGTGCGACGGGCACGTAGGCTGCGATGCTCTGCGGATTCTGGAGGAGGAGGGGCAGAGAGTACATGCCGCTGAGGGAGGGGCTTATTATCACCGCAGGGGCCAAATTCAGAGAGTCCAGCAGTTCCTGCAAGAAGGCGGCCGGGGCCGGTTCTGCCAGGGGACACGGGGCCACTGCATCTTTGGAGCGGCCCAATCCTGTACAGAGATGACATCATATAAGATCCGAGTGTACACAACAGTCACACACTATTATTATACATGGATATAGCTCTGACATATACCGCAGCGCTGTACAGAGAACACTCAGCCAGTCACATCGTTCTCTGTACAGAGGAGCTTACACTCTAATGCCCCCCCACAGTCACATCAGTCTCTGTACAGAGGAGCTTACACTCTAATGTCCCCTCCACCACAGTCACATCAGTCTCTGTACAGAGGAGCTTACACTCTAATGTCCCCTCCCCCCACAGTCACATCAGTCTCTGTACAGAGGAGCTGACACTCTAATGTCCCCTCCCCCACAGTCACACATGATAGGGATTATCTGGAAGTCAATCTATAGAAAACCGGTGGTGATAAAACCAGGACCCCGGTGCTTCAATGCGGGACTGTCCAGCCCCCTCTGCTATGACTGGTCATGAGACTCTGCTGAGAAAGAAAGTGCAGAAAAATACCCATTGATCAGCCAGAAATCCAGGGAGCTCCCAACTTCCTGCAGTGAGATGACAACGCTTGAATACTGAAATCCCAAACAGCATTGTCACCACTGCCCAATTCTCTCCTGCTGGACTCCAGGACCCCTTCTTATATTATTGAGATAAGTGGGAGTGGTGGAGGTGGGGGGTGCTGCTGTAGTCCAGCAGAGGAGAACTAGGCAGGGCTGACACCAAACACTCGTTGGGATATCACTGCAGCAGAAGCAACAATGTCAGATCACTGCAGGAAGTTGGGAGCTCCCTGGATTTCTGGCGGATCAGCGGGTATGTTATTAAAGGGATAAGACGCAGGAAATGCGGCATAGGTTCTGAGATTTGGTGAGCGATGTAGACGAGAGTCTCGGTCATATTCCGCGCACCTGGCAGGTCAATGGCGACGGCCCGGTGTCCGGCGGCAGCCAGTTTGTTCAGTGTGCCCAGCTCCAGCCACGTCTGGGACGAGAAACGAATCCCGTGCAGGAGGAGGACGGCGGGCTTGGGGGAGCTCGGCGGCTGCGGCGGGACCGCCTCACGGTAAAACAGCGTCTGTCCCGAAGTGCTGACTGATCCCTCCCGTATCTGGGCCTCCGCCATGGCCGCGTGACCTGCTGGACGGAAGAAGGAACGTTGTGTCATTAAAAGGCATTTGTATTAGGCTGGGTGCACTCCTGCGCGTACGGAATATGCGTGTTTGCCGCGCGTTTCGTGCCGCGATTTGCGCTAAAAGAAACGCGTTTACGGAGGCTACCCGGCTGTATCCTAATGGATACGCGTGAAAAATATGCCCCAAAGAAGCTCCTGTACTTCTTTGGGCGTAGGGCGTTTTTCAGCGCGTAGGAACGCCCAGGTGGGAACCACGCGCATAGGCAGCTATTGGTTTTCACATGGTGAGCGTTTTACAGCGCGTCCATCAGCGCCGTAAAACGCTCAGGTGCGAACCAGTTCTTAAAGGAGAACTATGAGAGGGGGGGGGGGGGGGGGGGGGTTGTCGGGTAGGGGG